>NW_010518497.1:0-18640 GCF_000687285.1 Phaethon lepturus
GGCCGTTCCGCCGGGGCCGCCCGGCGCTGCCCGCCCGTTCCCGCGCGGTGCGAGGGAGAAATGAGGCCCCTGGGGCAGGGACCGGGGAGCAAAGGACGCTCCCTTGCCCCTTTGCTCGCCTCTAGATGTCGGAAACGGGGCGAAACCCCTGAATCTCGTGCTCGCCGAATAGTCAGGGCCGTTGCAGCCTTCCAGCTGGGTTATGTTTTTCTTTCCCCTTTTTGGGTTGTTTTAGGTCAGGGCTGTGAGGGACGAAGGGCCATGGACTGTGCTCTCAAGTCCCTCAGGCTTTTGTCCACGATGAGAATTGTGCATTGAAACCCGCCTCCATGTTATAGCCTTGTGAATTGTCTTCCACCCAAAAATGAAGTGCCAGCATTGTTAAAAAGCAAATGTGCACGATTTCTTTTGGGGAGTTTGGAAAATGTTTCATGTTAGCTAGCTTAGGTTTTTATTAGGAGACAGATGATGAAAGCTTTTGATGTTAAGGTTCATCTTACCCCATGCATCTACCCCAGGCAACGCTACAGGCTTGGGGAGGAGTGGCTGGAGAGCTGCCCGGCAGAAAAGGACCTGGGGGTGCTGGTTGACAGCCAGCTGAACATGAGCCGGCAGTGTGCCCAGGTGGCCAAGAAAGCCAACAGCGTCCTGGCCTGTATCAGAAATAGTGTGGCCAGCAGGAGCAGGGCAGTGATAGTGCCCCTGTGCTCGGCACTGGTCAGGCTGCACCTTGAATCCTGTGTTCAGTTTTGGGCCCCTCACTACAAGAAGGATGTTGAGGGGTGTGTCCAAAGAAGGGCAACGGAGCTGGTTAGGGGTCTGGAGCACAAGTCTGATGAGGAGTGGCTGAGGGAACTGGGGTTCTTCAGTCTTGGGGAACTTCAGTCTGGAGAAGAGGAGGCTGAGGGGAGACCTTATCGCTCTCTACAACTACCTGAAAGGGGGTTGTGGCGACGAGGGTGCTTGTCTCTTCTCCCAAGTAACCAGCGATAGGATGAGAGGAAATGGCCTCAAGTTGCGCCAGGGGAAGTTTAGGCTGGATATTAGGAAAAATTTCTTCACCGAGAGGGTGGTCAAGCATTGGCACAAGCTGCCCAGGGAGGTGGTGGAGTCACCATCTCTGGAAGTGTTCAAAAAATGTGTGGATGTGGTGCTTCAAGACATGGTTTAGGGAACATGGTGGCGCTGGATTAATGGTTGGACTTGATGATCTTGAAGGTCCTTTCCAACTTTAGTGATTCTGTGATCTTTGATGATGAAAATATGATTTTTGAATTGCATGTCTGATTTCTCTCTTTAGACTGTGTCTGATTCAGGAAAGGAGAAGAATTCTGGCAGAAGCACCTTGCTGAAGCAGAGACCGACTGTGTTTCCTGGTCTTGACAATGACACGCCACGGATGATGCTCAAGAGAATCATCCGGACCCGTAAGTATATTTTTTTCAGGAAAACAGAACAGAAAGACAATATTTTGACGGAGTTGAGGATAGGAGGTGTTCTCCCGTAGCCTGTTATTCTTACCCTGTTATGTGGAACAGAAATGCAGACCACTGTGTGACTTTACATGAGTAATCGCAGCAGTGGCAGCAGAACGAGGTGATGTGATACAGCTCTGTCTCAAAGACCGTCTCTATTGATGAAATCATATTCTTGAAAATCCTCCTCAGTCAGTCTTCTTATCCTGATGAGCAAGCATGTGATCCTTGTGCCGCCTTTAGCTGTAGGAGTGTGTGTAAATTCGAGAGGCACGCACCGCTGCAAACTTCAGCTCAGCTCTGGTACCTGGAGCCCCGTTTGTCATTCTTGGCTTTGTCATTGTACGTGCAAGCCTTCCTAGGAGTAGAACACAAATAATTTTCACCAGGTCTTTATTTTAACCCGTTAATAAATGTAATTTGTAGTGTATATTTGACACTGCTGCATTTTTGCATTCTTGCTGGGTTGAACTGTGAAAAGGAAATATTTTGGTTTGTTGGCAGAACAACAAGTTTCACCTCTGGCACCTCAGATATCTAACCATGAAGAAACAGAAGAGGCTCGATCAGAGCTCCCGTCTAAGAGGATTTCCAGCACGTAAATAATGTTTTTTAAATTTTAATTTTAATTGTTTTACACTACCAGGTACAGCGACCATGGGATTGGGGGGCAGGATTTCTTTACTACTGGTTTCAGTGATCAGAATTGCATTCAAACAATGGGATATTCAGAAATACGTCTCCAGCTCTAAAAATAGGAATCACTGGGGCTGAGGGACTGAATAGTAAATACTGCAGGTTTGTGCTTGGCCCCTCTTCGTAAATGCAGACTTTTAGTATCTTTTTGTAGCGGAAAGCGTTGGATACAATAAGTCTCCTGATGGCAGCCTACTTTTCTTAGTTGTGTGACGTACTAAAATAGAAGTTCTTGGATCTCGCTGAGGCTACAGGCCATGTGCTGACGATGCCCACGTGTCATGAGTGACTGCTGTGTCTTGTGTTCAGAATAGCGGCTGCTGTGGCTTTTTATGGTGTTGCTGCTTTGTGGTTGTCCTTGTTTTGGGCTGCTAGGGGTCACTGCCTCCCTTTAGAGTGGTTTGGAGGTGAGGTTTGCTTGAGGCTCAGCTGCTTTTATTCATGTTTAGCTTCCATTAATATTTTAAGTCAGTAGGCCTGCCCGAGAGGCTGAAGTGTGGTTTGTTTCCTACCATGTTGTTACAAAATAGAAGAAAACCAGTAGTGGTGGCAGGTCTTAATTTGCTTTAGCCAGTTTTGTCACAAGACTTTGGTGTATTTTTGCTTTACTGCAAAAGAGACCGTTCTAAATAATGTGATTTCCTGTGTTTTGTCTTTTATAACTAAACATTTTGCATCAACTATAAGTAACCTTAAACAGGTCATCTAAAATATTAGGTAAGCTTTCTGTATTTATGTTTTTTAATAGAGGAAGAGAAATCAGAGTTTCCTGTTAGGTGTGGTAGCTTGTTTTGGGGGTTTGTTTTTTTTTTTAAATTCAGGATGATGAGAAGTATTATTTTAATTCCTTCTTGATTTTTGCTTGTTGTAGTTCTTGGACAGCTCCAAATGTGCTTCTCATTGGTCTGTCTTAAATGAAAAGGTCAGATGGTTGGATCTTCGCAGCGTTTTATATTTTGTGTGTTATCTGGTTGTTGAGGTTAAAGATGTATAGACTTTAACAAAATTTTTTTTTTTTTTCATTTTAAGTCTTTTTTTTGATCTGATCCAGTGCCTGGTGGGGATATTGCATGTCTATTCCATGTACCAATGTGCTTTGTGAGACCTAATGTCGTTCTATGATGATGGCTTTTCCTTTACACTGTAACAATTGACAAAGTAATTGCTCCTGTGTGCTGTTAGGAGAAGAGAGCTATGGAGCTTCTTGGAAGTCCAAGCTTCTACTCTAGCCTGACCTTTCTCAGCCCTGTTGTTTTGAATATACACTTGAGTTTTGATTCTCTTTGTGAAATCTCCTTAATAGGAGGGAATGACATGTTCCTGCATTTGCTGAGCTAATGACTGATTAGTTCTGTGCTTCTGCTGCAGCAAGGACAAATAATTTTAACTTACTTTTCAGCAACGTTACAGGGACTTTTTTGGAGTAGCTACATGATAACATTGTCCTTTGTTAAAGGCTTGGTTTGTATTGGTAGGCTGGAAATGCAACTGCCAGACCTTGTTCCTGAGGACACATCTATCACTGCATTCCGTATGACTAAGAAGAGAAAGAAATTCAGCATTTCTGAATTCGAGAGAGCAGCAGACAAACGACTTCCCCAGAACGAAGGTAAGGCCGCGGTCAAAAATCGCCGTGTTCAGCACTGCATTTGCTGTCAACTGATGTTCATCTGCTGCAGTTTAGTCCTTAGTAACTTCTTAGCTGGGCAGTTGTATGCTTGGAAGCAAGATTGTAGTATCTTGTGCAAAGGGGTTAGCGGAGAAGGTAAAAGCCCCTCCTATCAAATTTAAAATATGCCTTTTTGAGCCAAGTTACAGGCTCTGCCCTGACTGTGTGTAATTTCTTGACTGTTTTTCCAACTTGGTGCTCTTTGAGTTTTGAAGCGTCTCCAAAGGAAGCAATCCCTGTCTTCCCTTCAATTCCAGAAACTTGAAAATACAACAAGCTGCATACTTTTCGTTGCAATTATATCAAATAAGTTACAAAGTTCTTGCTTGAGGAAAAAGGATGTTGCAGTTTTGTAAAATAAATAATGTTTTATATTGGAATAAGTCTTCCCTTTAAACATAAATTTGCGAATTTGGTAAATAGAACTTTCATTTTAGATGCAATTTAACAGGGGCAGATAAAACACCTCACCTTGGTTTACATATCCTACTAGCAGTAGCAACTGGATTAGAATTCAAGGGTGGGGTTCAGCCCCAAATTACAGACACCGATGTCTCAGCTCCAAATTACGGACGATCTGTGGCCATGTGTACGCTAGGTAACTGGAGTCCTCCTAAAGTTTGCGGGAGATCTAGTCGGTGGAGTATGGCAGGTGATTCAGCTCACCCTAAAGTAGATGCCTCCATTTGATTAGTCATGTTTGACTATAATGGGAACATAGATACCTGTGTTTGGATATTTTAATTTGGAGCTGAATCCCACCTTAACTCGCCTGTGGTCAAAAAAATAAACTTGTCTTTCTTTAGCCTGGTGCCTGGTCTGAGCATGCCCTGCTAAGATGCCAGCAGCTCTGTAAAAGCAGAGGGGATGTGCTCTAGTATGTTCTAGAATGAGCATGATTATGTCACTGCTCTCCAGACCTGCTTCTGGATTTTGGGGACTTTGGGAGTAGAACCGGTTTGAGTTACAGCTTCCCCAACAATCTGTGGAGTAGTTACCTGTACTTCTAAAGCTTTAATGTTTGGTTTGGGTTGCTGAAGGGTGGTTGTGACTGAGGCCCTAGCCTAGCATCTCACTATTAATGTGGTAAGATTAACATTATTGAATGTGAGGGCATGTGCCATATTAAATTATCTTTGAAATAACTGTTTTGTTGGCCTTTCAGAAATTGCTTATTAGAATTCTAATATGCAGTTTCGAAACGCAGACAAGAAATTGTAATGTGAGCCTGTCATCCAATCCTGTTCTCACGAAAACGTAACTTTTGAGGATTATAGCATAAACTATAGAAAGAGGAAGATCTTTGGGGTGTTCTGTAGTCTGTTGTGTAGAGGGTAATTTCTCAGCTAGAGTACTTTCTCAACTAACGTGTCACAAATCTTTTTCTAGCTCAGTCAACGTTGGACAGCAGTGCTTTGGCTCAGTGAGTTTAAACTAAAATGTCTTAACTTCTGGCTGCCCTAACTGTTGCTGCCTTGATTCATCACCTCTGTAGTTGTGAAGAACTGTGCAGATACCTGGGTTCGTGATTAAGACCTCTGTTATTACTAACACAATCCTCTCCTACTCTGGTGATGGAATTTGAAGGTCTTACACCACATACCTTGTGATTTTCAGAAATCGTGGCTTTGCACTCTATGCCCAGCTTGGTTGAGCTTGTATTGCTACTATTGCTCCTCTTTTTACTTGTGAGGATCATTCCTTTTTTCCTTTAATTCTCATGTTTCCAACAATAAATCAGTACACAATATACCTTAGAATATTATCTCTGCCCATTAATTTGACTCTTCACATCAGTTGCATCTATGCAGTCTTTAGTCCAACTTTCCCGGATTTTAAAGGCTTTTTAGCAAGTCAAAGACATTTTCCTGAGCTGCCTGTGTACTAGATGACCTTTAAAGGTCACTCCCATCTCAAAGGTTCTGTGATACTTTGCTAATGAACCTAGTCATGGTTAGCAATTTCACCTTTTTTGCTGCAGCTGTTGCCTGTAGTCTCCCATCCTCAAAAAAGTTAACAGTGTGTTGGTAGCTCTACTTTACTGAGAATACTGATACTATGAGCGGTTTCTTGGACTTGTTCTGAAGTCCTCCTACAACCCTGCCGTCATCTAGAGGATGTCTTTACTCTCAAACTTTTGTTTTCCCTTTTTTTCTTACTTAAAATTTTAAAAATTCCTGAACCTTTTGTCAGCTATATCGTTGCAGCCCTCTCAAGGTAGGAGGTTGTAAAACAGTCTGATCACAGAGATCAGGACTCTGCACACCGGATCAGGACACTGTAAAACAGTCCTGATAACAGAGATCAGGAGATCTCTGTGATACATATCCTGATGTTAGGTGACATCATGAAGTTAAACTATTTGTTTAAGGTAGACTGGCATGTAATCTTCAAGCTTTTTTTTTGGGAAATTCCTTCTAGCTAAGGGATTTGTGAAATGTCTCACTGTTCCTGGCAGCATGTGCGTAATCTGAGGGTAAAAGGTGAGTGTGGAAGTTTGGAAAATTATTTCTTCCCTCCTCTTTTTACAGATCTCTTCGCATGTCTCTTGGTTCCTTGATCCCACCAGATGCTACTGAAAAGAGAGGCTTACTCCGGAGGCCGAAAAATCGCAAAGCTATTGACATGGAAGCTTTTGAAGGCGGAGTGGAACAGAACATGCGGAAGAGAAAAGGTTTCTTTTGCATCGTTACTTCTGTTTCGGGAGGGAGGGCGTTATATAAGGTGATTTTTTAGAAGCAGTTACTGAAGAGTGGTCTCTCTTTTACGATGTAAAGGCTACTAGCATGTTCACAGAAATCCAGTGTAGTTGGGGAGGCAAGATTAGAATGAGGCTCTGCATCTGTAGTTGCTTTGATTCCATGCACTTAAATATGTGCTCCTTCCAGTTTGGTGAATTTATACCACAGGAATCGTTTGGGATCGTGTTCATAACTGTGGGTATTGGGGAGATGGTTTGGTAGGGAGAGTTAGGGACACTGAAGTGCGGTGATACAGTTCCAGTGTTTGATCTGTGGAGGATAAATAAAATTTGGTTGAATGACTTAAATTTTGAATTATGCAAGTCCTGGTAATAAATGTGTGTCTATATGACCTTGAACAGTTTTTCACATAAAACTTGTTTTAAAACTTTCTAAACAGCACAGAATTATCTTGTGGACTCACGAACAGCATCTGGGATTCGAGTAGCCACGCTGACAAGTGATGCGGAAATCATGCTGAGTAACACGGAGCTCTTTGTTCAGCCTCAGTTTGATGAACAGAGCCAAAATAAGCCTTCTGCTCTTGAACCACCACTATCGGATTCAAAAACTTCAGCACAGAGAAGCAAGATTTCTGATCCAGCTCAAGAGGAAGCAAGGCTGGTGGGCGTGGTATCCAGTGGGGACACAAATGAGGGAAGGACCCAAAGATACGCTGAGGACTTAATCCTTGATCGTGAGCATGCTGACGGAATGACTTGTGTGTTTCCAAAAACACCCCCAAACCAGCAAGAAGATAAACAGGATCATTCCCAGCAGGGTAACCCCATGGAACAGTTTTCTGTTTCAGAAGAGGGTGGTGGTTGGTAGTGAGTACTATGGGTTAGGACTTTGGGCTTAGCAGATAGGAAATCACAGAGTGGTTGAGGTAGGAAGGGACCTCTGGAGGTCATCTTCTCCAGCCCCTCTGCCTAGAGCAGGTTGCCCAGGGCCGTGTCCAGGCAGCTTTTACGTGTCTCCAAGGATGGAGACTGCACACTCTGGGCAACCTGTTCAGTGCTCACAGTGAAAAAGTGTTTCCTTATGTTCAGAGTCTCCTGTGTTTCAGTCTGTGCCCGTTGCCTCTTCTCCTGGCACTGGGCACCACTAAAAAGAGCCTGGCTCTGTCTGCTTTACATCCTCCCTTCAGATACTTGCATATATTGATGAGATCCCACACTGAGAGATGCTCCAGTCCATTAGTTGTCCTGGTGGCTCTTTGCTGGACTCTCTCCAGTATGTCCATCTCCCTTGTATAAGGGAGCCTGGAAGTGGACACCGTAAATTGGTCACAAATATGGTAAGATAAGGAGACAATGTGTAGGAGCTGTAGACAGAGTTAGAAGGAGTCTCAGGAGGTTACTAGTCTAGATTTTTACCTTAGTAGGGTCATTTATCTGTCACAGCTAACCGCCTCTCTGTCTCCAGGGCCTTAAAAATCCCTTGCCAGAGGTAGTCACCTCCCTAGTCACCAATGCTTTGCAGGTCCTATCACTTGCTAGTTTTTCCCTGGTGTCTGATATCTCTCTCCTGCATTAATTTCCCTGTAAATACCTTATCCTGGCTGTGTAAATGGGAGTACATTTTCCTCAGGCCCCAAGGCATGGTTGTAAGCCTAAAACGTTCTGCTTCGTGACCCTGGGGCAGCTAGCCAGGACAGGATCTGCTGCAGCAAATAGCTTTGTGCAGTTCTTCGGTCAAAACTCCTTATGCTTTCCATGAAGTATGGACAGGTAAAGTTTCATTTAGGTTTTTTTATGATTCTTTGTCAAAAGGACCACGGAAATGATATTGGAAGGATGGTTGGTGTGTTCAGTACTGTTCAAGGCAGGAGAGGAGTTCTTGCCATGGAAAGCTTAGAAATTAATGCCTGGTGAACTGTCGCACCATACTTTGCTTCTGGAGAGTTGTCTGTGGCAAGCTTTGTGGGAAAAGTTGTTTTCAAAGGACAAGGGATGAACAGAAAAAAAGATGAGTTGCTCTGAAGAGCCTAGTGGTAGGCACTTTCAGGGGAAACAGATAATGTGGCGAGACATGTGGAGGACATGGAACAGGGGACTTGATCAAATGAGAGGAAGAGGAGGGGGGCAGTGAGAGCACATCTGAAAGGTGCTGGAGTTTGTAAGGCATTAATGTCAGAAGTTAATGGTTACATGGTTCTGCTCTTTTACCAAAGGTAGCTGATGTCATTGTTGCTTCTCAGTGTGAACTGAAAAATAGTTGCAAGGACTTTTCCAACTGGTTCTTAAGATACAACGTGACTTCCTAAGCTCTTTCTTGTGGGTATTCCTCTCTTTGCTTGGTTGTTTTTTTACTTCTCACAAAAGCTAAAAGAAAGTTTAAAAATATACTGGGGCACATTAATGCTCTCAATTTCTAGCAGTTAATAGATGGAGCTCCTCTTTGTCGTCCAGAAGTTCAAGTAAATGTTTGGGATCCCCAGTCACTCTAAAGCCTAAGAGATCTTTCAGCATGTCTTTGAGAGAAGTTGTGTCCTATATAATTGAAGACCTAGATGTAAGCGATACAGAAGAAGAGATGGCTAATACAGTGAACGAAGTGGAACAGGAAGAGATTTTCAGAGAGGGTAAGCAGTGCTTTCAGTGTTGCAAGGGACTGGAGTACTTTGTTTAAAACCAAGAGTTTTTCAGGTGATTTTCAGAGTAAAATAAGACTTTATTGTGCAGTAGATGCTGGAGATGATTTAATTCAAGTCATGTTAGAGACACTGAGCATTTCTAGACGAGCTTTCTAAAAGTAGGCTGTGACTTGCTCATGTGCTTCCTTGTCAGTATTTGCTTTGTTCACAGTGACTGCAAATGGAATAAAGGTCCATACTTTTTTGGTAGGTCCATAGTACTGCTCATCTTCCCATAGGAAAGATGAATAGCTCCCTCTTGGCAAGGAATATGTCTGGCTAATCACACGTTTTGTTCGCATACATTTTAATGGTTTACTATATTTATTTAAGCCATGTTGGCCATTATCTTTCTCCAGTACTAACCAGCATCTTTTTCTCTTAAGGCAAGGGCTTGAAGGTTGCTCTCCCTTAAGTAATAAAGATTGTCACTTGTAGGTGGGGCCTTAACACCTCCTTTTTTCTGGAAGAGAGCAAATCATGCAAGTTGCCTGCTTTCACAGGCACCTTCTCAGTTTTCTCTGAAATCCTTTTGCTTTAGAATAAGATGGTAAAAACTGCACAGATGCTGAGGGTGGCAGGAGTTATCCCATCGTTATATAAAGCTTTGGGGTATGTGTGGGCACAAATTCCTGTGTGTTGTTGAATTTCATTTTCCGGACTCCAGTTTAGAATCCTTTTTAAGTCTTTCCCACTGTTCCTTTGCCAGTGTCTGGGAATGAGAGGCAACCATTGCCACGTGGGTTTAGCGTTCTCTACGCTTAATTACGTCTCAAGTTTCACATGAATTACCTTATGGGAGTATGGAAACTGCACAGTCTATAGCACCAACAGTTTTGTTATTAGAACTTTAAACTGAATACTTGCAGTCCCCACAAGTAATTGCTTACACATACTAGGTGCAGCAGCGAAATGCGTTATGTTGCATTTTTATCTGGTTAATACAGACTTCTGTTGTAAACAGTTCTTTTAGAGTAGGTCGTTAAGGTAGTAGATATTCCACACCTCTAAATTTACAGTTGCGTAAGGTTGGCATCCTGTAATCTTTCTTGATTCTTTTGTCATGTTACAGTTTTACTTGGGTGTACCTGTGGAGTGTGAAGTTTAAATGGGATGTGACTCTTGAGACCAATGAAAGTCACCTCAGAATTGTTATAGTTCTGTGAACAGCATCTCAAAGCTTGGGGGATGGTCATAAGAGCAAATAACATGTAAAAATTATTATGAAAGGAGGAGATGACAAAATGTCACTGTGCTACTAACAGAAACGATTGTCATGCTCACCTTTTGAACACTGCGTGCAGTTCTAACCTCTCCATCTCTAAATAGATTTAATGGAACTAGAGAAGGTACAGAGAAAAAGAGTTTTACCATTAATCAAATCTATGGAGCAGTTTCTGTACATTGAATGACTAAAGATAAGGACTGCTTAGCCTGGAAAAAAGACAATTACTGTGAGAGTGAGGTATAAGAAGTTTAAAAAGAAAAGCCTTGAGCAGCATGGAGGAGGTGATTCAGCAATCGAATTGAAACAAACAGCTCCCTCATCTCTCAGTGCAGGAACTAGAGAGGAGCAACGAGCACTGGCAGGTTATACCAAACTACAGGAGGTACTGCTGCTAGCAACAGGTGAAGAAATCAGTAAAAATGAAGACGTGAACGTGTCAATAGCATCCGGTACTCCACTGTTAAAGTACTGCATCCCAGCAAGGGGCCGGTAGTGTGGGAGACTCACTGGTGCCTGTCTGCCTTAGGCAGTCTTAATGTAGAGTTGAGCTTTTGTCTTCTCGCCACAAAGCTGGTTAATATTTCTCTTAACTTTAGGCAAGATTTTGCTCTGCATTGGTGTAGGGAGCCCAATATTCTGGTTAGTGAGATTGGTATTACTGATTTTTGCACCACCTTTGGCCAAATGTCCGTATCACCTTCGCTGGGGCTTGAGGCTCCCAAGGCCTTGACACTTGTACTTTTGAGTGTGAAACCTTCCAGTCACTGGAGAGGATGGTAAAAATCCACTTTTATGGCTTCTGGTTTTGGGCTCAGCCAAGATTTCTGAACCCTTCAGCGAGTGACAGTACTATGAGAGTTCCCAGTAAGATTTCTCCGAATAATTACCTGCGTGGGTTTCTGCTGGAACTGAGCTGCATGGTAACAGACGTGTCAACTATAGTTCCAGTATGTAGGGAAGAGCAGTGCTTAAGTACTCCTCAGTAGCTCCTTCAGTAGTTGAAGTTTTTAAAGACATGCACATCATGTGTCCATTTATTTCTCCTTACCCTGCCTGCTAGGGTGATTAAAACAACTGCTAGGTGCTCTCCTTGTTGTAGTGCAGCATATCTCTTCCAGAATTGTTTATTCAGAAAAAATGAGGAAATGGGGAGGAGAATCTGAGCACAAACTCCATGTACTGTTAGACTTGAAGGAAAATAAATTGATCTTTCACACAATCACCAGAAGTGAGAATAGATGTAGAGATGGCATATGTGGAGGAGCTCTGCTTACTGATAAGGAAAATTCCTTCATTGGGATCTGATGTAATTAGGTGACTGTAGAGCAAAGGCAGGAAAAGTTGTGCATTTCTCAGCTGTAAACTTTTGGAAGGGAACTGCATCTGCTTCCCTTATTTGTAGCTTATGGCTATGGCTGAGTTATGAGTAAATTTTGGTGGTTGTTAAACTGTATGCTGGTGGTTGATTTGGGGTTTTTTTTGTAGGCAAGACTGATGATAGAATTTCCTATTTTAGCTGCAGAGCATCGTGTAAATGCTGGATATTCTGAACATTTCGAGAAGAAGCTGACCAAAAAAGCAGAATGGCAGATAGCTACAGGACAGGATGCCAGAGTTGAAGCAGAAAAGGCCCCTTCAGAAGGAAAGGGAATAGCAGAAGGCAGTGTTGAACACCAAGGCTTTCGCAGGGCTGGTGAGGACAACGTCCAATACTGAAGACTCTCTCTGATGCCAAAGACTTCTCAAGCTGCATTATTGGCATTGATGCTGGGAGAGAGACTTGTTAACTCTTTGCATTCTGGAATCTGGGCTAAATACTGGGAAAATATCAAACTAATTTTGACATTTTAAGCTGAAAGACTGCATTCTGCTCAAATGGAAACCACAACTGCATTGGCAATAGTGTTTAGAAATATATAATTGCAGAAGGCATCTTTAGTTAAAATTTCCCAGTGGAAGTTCCAGAATCAGGCAAAGACTGATAAAATTTGGAGACCATGTGAGTGTGTTGGCAGATCAGGATCTCCCAAGTTACTTTTCCTGAATTGCTCTGTCGTCTGTGTTCAAGATGCTGCACTAAGGCTTTGGTAAAACTTCTTTTGAGATAAAAGTTCTTATTAAAGGAAATTCATTTAAAAGGAGCTCAGATAAAAATTTCACTCAAATCTCATGGGGTTCTCTACATTACCAAGTGCTATTTTTTTCCTGTGACCTGCACACTTAGATGTAGTAGAGGGAAAAGTTGAGGATTCATCAGTACTTTAGCTTATCTAGCTTAGTCTATTGACACGCTAATGACTGAAGATAGCAATATAATAGATGGCAACATTGTCAGGAATGGAAAGCTGGGTTTCATTCTTATGAGTGCTATGATACTTGTTTCAGCAATGTATTTTTTCCTGTTTTGGAATTCTAGAACGTGAGATTGCCAAAGGTGTTGGAGCTGGAAGTCTGGGCAGGCATTCTCATGCTTTTTCCTCCTCTGAAAAATCTGGGATGAAGCCATTAAAAGAAGCTGTTGAACAAGCAGATGAACTAGAGGACCAGGCTGTCATGGTAGAATTGGATGGTCTGGAAGAAGACTCTACTGAGGATGAAGCTGAAGACCCTGAGAGTGAAGGTAAGAAAACTATTGCAGCAGTAGCAGAAGGCAGTTGGAGAAAATTTTTCCCTGTTATCCCTTGATAGATTGAGGAGCAACATGGGTTAATAACGTTATTAACTGTTTAGTCCTTCAGGCAGTCCAGGGGAAGCTGTTGGCTGCTATTCCCAGGGCCAGATTGTTAGCCACTCATTAGGGGTTCAGGGACTTAGATCATCTTGTACTTTTTGAGGTGAAGATAATGGAGGTACACAAATAGACAAAACTGAGTGCAAAGCCATTTTATACAGTGACATAGGGATATCCATTTTATGCTTCCTTCTTTCCTGACTCCTAACTTCATGCTTTTGAATGTCTTAGCATTGAACTGCTGTTTCCACAGCCATTTATGTGACTCCAGCCTTGAAAACTAATTTAGAACACCATATTTTATACATGTAGCTAGAGATTTCCTTTCCAGTTAACCAAAAGTGTAGGCTGGTTTTCCAGAGAGCGGAGAGGAATTGTCAGTTTCTGAACAGTTCTTTAGACACTGCATTGGTCTGCGCTGTTGCCCCAAGAGTGCTTAAGCCTTTTGGAAGAACATATACATCAGACTGAGTTCTCTTTGATCCAGGCCACGTTTGAGAATGCCCGGAGTGTGTTTTAGTGGTGTCTTTTGGGACTGGTCTTAAAGTCTTTTGAAGTACAGTATACCCTGAAATAAAAATACTGAACTAAGGACATCCTAAAAGAATCCCGTTGCCATGATTTGAGGCATTGTGGGGAAATTCAGCTGTAATGAGGATATCGATGTGTGGAAGGCACAAAGACACCAGTTGAACTGGTACACTTTTGCCACAAGGAAAGTTATAGGTGGTCTTAGGGTGTCTACAATAGTGTGCTAATATGGTTATCTTTAACACAGCTGTATGAAGAGATGGAAAGGTCTTGATGAAGAGATCTCTGCTGATAGGGTGGAACAGTTGAGAGTAGCATCTTACAGGTCTCGTTGGACAAGGAGAGGAAGAAAAGATGAAAAATTACGCACTCTTGTCATAAAACTGACCTCGGAAACCTCAGCATCGCTAGCCTCTTGCCCTGCATCCTGCTCCCTGTCCCTCCAGCATACAGAAATAATTCTTCAGAAGAAGCTAGTGCAAGGAAGCATGGTAGTTCACCCAAGCCCTGCTTTCTCCAAGAAACTCCTGACCCTTTGAGTTGTGGAGTTTAACTCTCAGTAGTACCTGAGGCCTCTAGTACCTGGGCTTGTCATCTTCTGTAATGGGGCAGGTGTCCTAGCTTTTACAGAGGGTTGTGAAGTTGACACCACTGCCAGAAATGCCGGATTCTTGGGCTGCACTCTGCTTGCAAGGGAAACTGGCAGGCAAGAAGCCCTCCGTGACCGCTCCTCTTCTAGACGGGAAGCTGCTCGGTATTTCGATTCTGTTAAGGTTTTCTTTCCTGCTCTCACGTGTTAAGAAGTGAAGAAGTTCAAGAGTGAAGTTAGAGGATGCAGATTAGACTTGGAAGAAACTAGGATGGGTAGGTCACGGCAAAGAAGAGGCGAGGTACTGGCTACAGCCTTAGCCTTAGCTGGAGGGAATTTCTGAAAATCTGTGAATATGGGAGATGTTCACAGGCTGACCCTTGTAATGGGGTGCTCTGCTTTTGTTGCCCTGTGTTCAGGAGAATTTGCCACTGATTTAGCAAGATGGCAATGAGGTAGATTGCAGACTTTGAAGTTCCCTCTGGGAAAAGAAGCTGCAGCTTCTTGGCAGCCTAAGTAGACCCAGCCATCAGCCCCTGCAGCCCGGCCCCAAGCGTGTGTTCCTACACCCTGCCCAGCCTGCTGGTCCTGTCTGGGGGCTGACGGGCTGGACCTGGCGTGAGGGAAACACCAGCCTGTGGGGCGGGTGGAATTGCAAGCAGCCAGCCGTCGCGCTGGTTCAGGGTGCTGTGGAACCATAGCTTGACCGCAGGCAGTGTGGCACCGGAGCAGACGTGTGGAAAGCTGGCTGGGCTTCTGTCTGTGGCTACAGCACTGCCTGCTGCAGGAACTCGGAAAATAGTTCCTCAAGTACTTCTTTTCCCTAGAAGTTTCCATGAAGACACCCGCATTTGTCCATGCTGCAGCGTACAAGCCACTGCTGTCAACTCCTCATCCAGCAAAACCTGCTACTCACAGGTTGTCAACTCCACGTCCTGCAAAACCTGATGCTCACAAGTAAGTATAAGCCACCTTCAGCAGTGGCCCACTAGAAGCGCGTCTGGGGGCTGTAAGCACCAGGCTGAGAGCGCTGAGCCCAGCTTTGTCAGTTGTTTTGTGCTTTACCAGCTGTAGCAGGGAGTAAGCAGTCCTGAAGTCTTTAGCTCATTCACTGCTTTGGCAGTTGAATGAAGAGTGTCATGAAGTGAATGTCAGTACTCTCCCAGAGCAGATTTGATGCCTCAGTTCTTTCCAATGAACGTTCTCTTTATATTTTCTTGTGCTGAAGGCCAAAACCTTTTCCTAGGAGTTCGTCCAAATGGTAAGCTACCCTGGAGGTATAGACTCCAGTATGGGATGCAGAGGCCCTTGCAGAAGAGGGGGAATTGCAGATTACGTGACGCTGATCACATTAAATGACTTATTTGTATTGACTTTAGAAACTTAAAGCTGTATGTGGCTGCCATGTGTTGAAGAAAACAAAGCTCGTCTAGAGGTAGAAAGTGAACCTGTCCTCTGCATTACTCCAAATTAATTAAGATTTGTCACCCTTTTAACTAGAAATTTGGTGAAGCCGTATGCTTCATCAGAACCACAGTGGGTCCTAGGGAACAGGAGGAATTTTCTAGCCTGTGACTCTTACTTTTTTGTTTGTTGAAGCAATAAACAATAAACCTAAATTCATAGGATCACAGGATGGTTTGGGTTGGAAGGGACCTTTAAAGCTCATCTAGTCCAACCCCCTTGCCATGAGCAGGGACATCTCCAACTAGATCAGGTTGCTCAGAGCCCCGTCCAACCTGACCTGGGATCTTCCCAGGGATGGGGCATCAACCACCTCTCTGGACAACCTGGGCCAGGGTTTTACCACCCTCACTGGGAAGAATTTCATCCTTATATCTAGTCTAAATCTCTCCTCTTTTAGTCTAAAACCATTACCCCTTGTCCTATCGCAACAGGCCCTGCTAAAAAGTCTGTCCCCATCTTTCCTATCAGCCCCTTTCAGCCCTGGCAGCTGCAGTAAGGTCTCCCCGGACCCTTCTCTGCTCCAGGCTGAGCCCCCCCAGCTCTCCCAGCCTGTCCTCCCGGCCCCGCTCCAGCAGGTCCATGTCTCTCCTGTGCCGAGGGCTCCAGAGCTGGACGCAGCACTGCAGGGGGGTCTCCCCAGAGCAGGGCAGAGGGGCAGAATCCCCTCCCTCGTCCTGCTGGCCACGTGACTTTGGGGGCAGCCCAGGACACGGTTGACCTTCTGGGCTGCAAGTGCACATTGCCGGCTCATGTCTGGCTTTTCATCCACCAATACCCCCAAGTGCTTCTCCATGGGGCTGTTCTCCATCCCTTCACCCCCAGCCTGTGCTGATACCGGGGGTTGCCCCAACACAGGTGCAGGACCCTGTGCAGAACCTCATGAGGTTCACCTGAGCCCATTCCTCGAGCTTGTCCAGGTCCCTCTGGATGGCATCCCGTCCCTCAGGCATGTCAACTGCACTGCTCAGTGTGGAATCATCTGCAAACTTGCTGAGGATGCCCTTGATCCCACTGTCTATGTCACTGATGAAGATATTAAATGGTACTGGTCCCAAAACAGGCCCCTGAGGGACATCGCTTGTCACTGATCTCATCTGGACATTGAGCCGTTGACCACTACCCTCTGGATGCAACCATCCAACCAATTCCTCATCCACCTAACAGTCCACCCATCAAATACGTATCTCTCCAATTTAGAGAGAAGAATGTTCTGTGGAACTGCGTCAAAGGCCTTACAGAAGTCCAGATACACGACATCTGTAGCTCTTCCCTTGTCCACTGATGTGGTCCCTCCATCACAGAAGGCCACTAGGTTGGTCAGGCAGGACTTGCCCTTGCTGAAGCCACGCTGGCTGTCTCGAATCACCTCCCTGTCCTCTGTGTGCATTAGCAGAGCTTCTAGGAGGATCTGCTCCAGGATCTTCCCAGGCATAGAGGGTGAGGCTGACGGGTCGGTAGTTCCCAGGGTGGTCCTTTCTAAAAACAGATGCAATGTTTCCCTTTTTCCTGTCTCCAGGGGCTTCACCTGGCTGCCAGGACTTTCCAAATACCGCGGAGAGTGACTTGGCAACTACATCAGCCAGTTCCCTCAGGACTCTGGGATGCATCTCGTCAGGTCCCATAGACTTGTGCATGTTCAGGTTCCTCAGGTGGTCTTGAACCTGATCTTCTCTTACAGTGGGAGGGACTTTGCTCCTCCAGTCCCTGTCTTGCTGTGCATCACCTCGAGAGGTGTGGGAAGGGACACTGCCAGTGAAGACTGAGGCAAGATGTCATGCAGTACCTCAGCCTTCTCCTCATCCGTTGTTACCAGTCTGCCAGCCTTGCCCATCAAGGGGAGGTACGCTTTCTTTGACCTTCCTTTTCTGGCTGACATACCTGTAGAAGCCCTTCTTTGCATCCCTTGCCAAGTTCAGCTCTAGCTGCATGTTGGCCCTCTTGACCTCATCCCTACACAACTGGGCAGCGTCCCCATACTCTTCCCGGGATCCCTCTCCCTCCTTCCCCTGCCTGTGCATTCCCATCTTGCCCTGTAGTTTGCCCAGCAGGTCTCCACTCAGCCATGCCGGCCTCTTGCCTTCCTTTCCTGATTTCTTACACTTGGGGACTGAGAGCTCTTGTGCTCTATGGAAAGTGTCCTTAAAGATCTGCCAGCTCTGTTCTGCTCCCTTGTCCTGAGGGCAGTCTCCCAGCGGGTCCTATTGACCAACTCCCTGAAGAGCTGGAAGTTTGCTTTCCTAAAATTCAGGGACCCATATCCCTCAGGACCATGAAATTCTTGTGCCCATTTACTGCTGTGAACAGAGATGATGCTTACAGAAGGTGCTGGATAATTGCTCTAATCATGAATAGTAAAATACATTTCTAAAATAGAAAAAGGAGTCTTTGATACTCTGTTGAAGTGGAAGTGAATGAATGCAGATTTGCTTTGGGGATATTGCACTGAGATGTGCTCTTTTTATATTTTTTTATATATATGGAATGTCTGAATACTAATTCTTCTGTAGAGAGTGCTAGTCCTCATTGCAAAAGAATTCTATGTATTTGGATTCACGTTTTTTATAGTAATTTCTGGATGTTACTACTGACAGATTTTCAGGCTTTCAAGCTATGCTGAGATAACAGATGATCATAATTACAGGTTCAGAGCCTAGACTATAGGCAGATGTTGCACAAAAGCACGGTTTGTTTGCACTATACGTAATGCAGTCTGACCCTGAGTTGGCCTGCTTGCTCCCTGGGAGAGCAATGCTCAGGTTAAAAGCCTGAGGAGTACTCTAGGTTATGTGGTGGAGCAATAACCATGTGAGAGCCGTGGTTAAGACATTCTGCTAGAAAATTTATACTGGTGTTGCGTTAAGAGGCAGAGCAATTT
>NW_010518498.1:0-3955 GCF_000687285.1 Phaethon lepturus
GCAGGGACATTTTCCCGAGTGGGGACTGACTCGGGCGGTTTGGCTCCTGTGCGCTTGCGAAGGGGCTGCCCTGCGTTTGGTTGTTCTTAGGAAACGTAACGCCCAACACAAAAACCCTTGTAAATTCTTTCATACATTAATTAAATCATCCATGACAGAGAACTGATTTTTTTTTTTTTCTTCTTTTCTTCCAGGGAGTCTCCAGCAAACATTTTCTGATTTTCCATCTGAAAAAAATATATTTTCTATCTTTCTGACTGACCCTTTCTGGGGGGATCCCATGGCTATCCTTGCATGGCTCAGATAGGATTCTGACTCAGTTCTATCATTTTGGAAAAAAAAAATTAAAAAAGATTTTTTTTTTTTCACAAGAACATCTCATGCATATACAGTAAAAACTTCCTACTTTGCAGAACATCTTCAAGTAGGTTGTGCCCCTATTTATTATAGTGGTCTCAAAAGTGTTTCTTCTGAAGAGATATTAAAGCAGAACTTGTTGTCACAGTGAATAACCATTTCTAATCCATCCAGTGCAAGTGCCAGCAAAGGGTTCCGCTGCTTCATAACTTTTTCATTTTAAGTCAACTTCTGCAGCAAAACTACATTGCCTCTGCCTAAGAAGTTTGCTTCCCTAGTCCTTCCAAATTTAATCTATGCCTGAATCTAAAACCTGTCCTTTCAATGTGTCAGAAAGGAAGAAGTTTGCTCAATCTGCCTCAGGAACATGACTGCCAAGACCTGCCTACTCCAACAGAGTTTGCCATGTGCAGCAAGGAAGACTATGTCTGCAAATTAATTTCTATATTTTTCATTTTCTTCATCTTTTTCTCAACCCTCCATTTTCAGGTCCCAGATGAAAACAGCTGCAAGGAATTTAATATTTGACTTTTTTTTTTTTTTAGTATCTAATGACTTGGCCATCATTTCCAAGAATTTGTTCTCTGTCTTGTTACATCCTAACCTATTTTTGGTACAGATTTCAGCAAACTCCATCTTATGGATAAAATTATACCTTTCAAAGCTAGTACCTTTCTTCTTAGAGGAGAGCAGTCAGCAGCCCTCCTATGGCTCATTATGGCCAGCTTATAAATTATGTAGAGATTTTAGGACAGAATAATTGAGATGGCTGAAGATTTCAAATCAGGAATCACACTGGGGATGTATCTTACACTCCTCTGTCAGAAAATCAAACAAAACCTTCTTCAGCAGAACAGATAGCTGGGAGTCAGCAGAGCTACTCCTGCTTTTTTACTGATTACTTACAGATATGTTTGCCGCAGTGCCTTAGGTAGTAAAAATAAGCTAATGATGACACAAAGCACAGGCACATTCTTCACATGATGCTATTACATATCCAACTTTATTGACTACTTTTGCCATTGACTTTATTGCAGACTGATAGCCAGACTGATGCGGACTGATGCTCTGTGATTCATATTGTGATTTCAGCATTCATTTAAGTCAGGATGAATAACAAGCCAGTTTGACTTATTTATATATTTCTGTATTTTTTTTCAGACTTTCTAATCATATACCTCAATACATGAGACTTGCTGTTCCTTCAGGAATGAGTTGCTGTTACTGAGGGATTGTGTATGTTTATGAGCAGCCCAACCCCTTTAGCTGTCGCAGGCTTCTTTGCTAAATACGAACTGGCCCAAGCACTGTGTTGCTCCTTAATTTATAGATTTGCTTTGAAATCACCTTTTTGGGTTCTCAGCCTATGCCAGTAACTCATGGCTTTTATCTGGAAAAAAAAATGATCTCCTTAGCATGAAGCAAATGCTGAAGGCTGAAGCAAGCAAGACATTTAGCTTCGTTTTATCTCTCTGTCCTGCCTCTGCTGTTTTTTGTTTACCTGGGCTTGGGTGAGGAAGGACTGCAGGGTTGTATTCAAACCCTTATTTGCCTTTCATTTCACTAAGATAAGTTTCCATCTACCTTCCCTGTCAGTCTGAGATAAAGGCACTGCTCAAACAGCTGAACTGTTATTTTGCTTGTTATTATTCATTTTGTCTGCTTTGCATGGGACTAGCTGAACGAATGACAGCCCTTCCACATGTCCCCTGGACTGTGATCCCACGGTGACTTCTCTGCTTGGGCTAGTGCTCACAAGGAGCTCACTGAAATCCCTGCTGCTCTACCCACAGTTTGTGGGTAGTTTCATTCCAGCGACTTGTGATCCAGTTTACAAAGAATAACCGGGACTTTTGAGGAGGACACCCCTTTTTTGGGAAGTGGCTGAAAAGGCAGTGAACCTCAGCTACCATGGCAACTTCCCTTTCTGAGGAAGAGACTACATTGTGGCTGGTTCCTCTTCTGCTTCTCACCCACATCTTCCGTCCCCTCAGGGGAGCTTCATCTTGGCTCCCACATCACCCAGACCTTTCCACTTTACTAAGTATGGTGAACAATGGTACCCTGGGGTGCATTAGGAGTATTGCCAGCAGGTTGAGGTCCTTCCCCTCTGCTCAGCACTGGTGAGGCCACACATGGAGTGCTGTGTCCAGTTCTGGGCTCCTCAATATGAGAGAGACATGGACATAATGGTGACAGCCCAATGAAGGGCCACAAAAATGACTAAGGGACTTGAGCATTTCTCCTATGAGGAAAGGCTGAGAGAGATGGGACAGTTCAGCCCGGAGAAGAGAAGGCTCAGGGAGATCTTATCATTGTATATATACCTGAAGGGAAGGTGCAGAGGATGGAGCCAGGCTCTTTTCAATGGTGCTCAATAGCAGGACCAGAGGCAATGGGCACAAACTTTTTCACCATGTAGGTGACCGAGCACTGGCACAGGTTGCCCAGAATGGTGGTGAATAAATACCTCCATCCTCAGAGATGTTCAAAAGCCATCTGGACAGGTTCCTGGGCAGGACCAGGGCTCTAGGTGTCCCTCCTTGAGCAAGGAGGTTGGACCAGATGACCTTCAGAGGTGTCTTCCCATCTCAACCCCTCTGTGATTCTGTGAACAAAGGGGTAATTCTGTGGGTGAAGAAGCACTGGTGTGGTGCCACCACAGAAGTCTCTCACTAATCAGAAAGTGGCATTGGGCTGTCCTTGTTCTTGACTGTCCTCTTGAGTATGTTTGCTCATGGGGACGGCAGGTTTGTGCCATTAAAAAGCTGGATAGACGACCCTGAAGCAAAGCAAATGGATACATGTCATCTAATGACATTAGTAAGTTTGCTTTAACTCCTTTTTTTTTAAACTGCTGTGTTTAAGTACTCCAGTCTCATTACCTGGCACACTCTAGCACTTCTACTGACATCAGTGGAGTTATTAACTTCTTGCAAGCAAGGGCTACTTTATTTAAGTACCTAAAGGTAAAAGTATGAGATTCCTGGCACCTCATCAACAAGGAGAAAAGGCTCTGCCCAAATGAGAAATGAAAGCAGAAGATGGCAGGTAATGAAATGATACTACTTGTCATCCTAGTATTTTAGAACTTCCTTTTTAAATTAAAACAACGTTTTCACAATTGACTATAGTATATTGTCCTTCCTTTCCTGGAAAAGGGGGTGAAGAGGGAACACAGGTGGCCTGAATTGTGTATGGGGGAAGGATGGATAGAAAGAGGGAGAGTGGGAGAAAATGGTTTTGCTACAAAATATGAAAAGGTAAAAATGAATCCAAGGTATTTGATAAAAATGGCAGTTGGTATTTGGTACCAAAATTGGTAAAAACAAAGAAAAAATAAATACAAGTTGTTCTTATTTGTTTCACTATGAACTTAGGGTTAAAAAACAATTGCAATTCCCAAGCAGTTGTACAAATGTAAAATCCAACACAGGACTGTGGTGGGCTAAGCCTGGCTGGATGCTTGGTGCCCACCAAAGCTGCTCTATCACTCCCTCCCCCCTCAGCTGGACAGAGGAAAGAAAATACAACGAAAGGCTCGTGGGTTGAGAGAGGGACAGGGAAAGATCATTCAGCAATTACTGCCATGGGCAAA
>NW_010518499.1:0-1760 GCF_000687285.1 Phaethon lepturus
GATCTTGAAGGTCCTAGTGATTCTGTGATTCCGTGAAAATTCCAAAGCATACAAACACAATTACAAAGCACATGTGTGATCTGCAAAAAGTAAGTCTCTTGCAATTTCAGCTTTTCAGGTTATTAGACATTCTTGGACTTTTAGTGGAGGCTCCAGTTCTTTACCATCGTTTTACCTCTCAGTTACATTCATAGAAGAGACTCATGGTCTGCAGAAATAGGCTGGTTTCTGCGCTCCTACGAGGGAGCTGCCTTGAGGATTCATTGAGTTTCTGAGTTTCATTCTCATTCCCCTATCCTTTTTCATAGAATTATTTGATATTAACTACTCACCTCTTTGTAAACATCCGTATGTCTGACAGGTTGGGTGCAGCCGTCTCTTGTGCTTGACTAAGCCAGTTGTTAACTCCCTGAATGGTAAAACGTTCTTTCTTTCTAGGAAGGCGCTATGTATCTCTTAACATGGAGCATCTCAATGGACTGGCATGAGTGTGTGATGTACAAGTGTCTTCAAACATATAAAAATATAAAATTATATAAAAATATAAAATATAAAAATTGTTATCCACTCTCCAGACCCAGCCCAATTGGTAAATACATTTCAGATTACTTGTCGCTGATATGATTATGACCCTGTATCCACCCTATTCCAAATTCCATCATGACAATATGCCAAGCCTCATCAGCCCTTCTGCCCCAAACAGAGCATGACTCCTTTCTGCACAACTCTTTTCCAAGAAACTGTTTTTCTAAAACCAAAGATACATTGCATAACCATTGATTAACAATACACTTAGGCTAAACTGCATTCCTGAAACCTTAGACTTGAACAACAGCAAGTTACATCAGAGCACCCACTAACAGACTTCTAAGTGCAGTACTCTGAAGGCTGAAAATTACATGGCATAGCAACGCACTTGGCTACAAAGCATTTCTGTAGGAGTTAGATGCCAAGGATTTATTGCTTTTGATTTTGTACCCCTCAAACAGTTCAGTACAGGTTCTACGCACTCCCAAATATGGTTGCAAAAGGGAGAGAGTGTGTCAAGCGCTGGTGGTGTACCTGCTCAGGCAGCTGGAGGATGTTACCCAATTGTGTTCCCAAGGCCACTGCAGCTGTACTCCTTGATTTTGCCTTGATTTTTTCGTGTGGATAGAGAATAAGCCACAAGAGTTTCTCCCATGGAGTAGATACTGGATATTGATCTGGCTCCTCTCTGTATGGAAAAAAATTTAGAAGTGGTTTCTTCCATTGTCCCCATCAGAACTGCTGTCAATCAATGAGAAGAAAAGTACCACCCTTATTTTATGTTTTACTCCCCTACAGGTGCAGCAGATGGAATTTCACTAGGTGATGTACTTTTCTCTAGCAGAGATCAGGCCCTTGATCAAGACCAGCAATGCCTTTGAGAGCAATACAGTACACTTGTTGCTGTGTCCACAAACTGGTCAGAAGCAAATAACAGAAAATATTTTTTTTCTGCATACTTCTTCAATACAAACAGCTAGATGTAGTATTTTATTGATTATGTTGTTGATTTCTATGGAAACAAATGTGGAGTTAATTAAGATCAAGGGTTAGAGCTGATAAAAATTGGAATTTTCCATGCAGTTCATCTATCATGAACATTTAAATTAGTTTCCCCAACAAAATATCTATTGTAGAGAAATGGTGATGGCTGAATCATTTTAACAGAAGTAAATGAAACTTGTTAAGAGCAGCTTAAAACTGATACATTTCTTTTCTATTTATCCTGCTGA
>NW_010518499.1:1791-18244 GCF_000687285.1 Phaethon lepturus
TTTTCCATTTGATAAATAAATAAAAACAATTTTAAAAATTTGCAGATTTTGGATTTAATCACCAAAAGATCTTTGTGATCAAAAGCAATTCTCATTACAATCTGCTTGCCAATATTCATTTTTATTAATTCATTCACCCAAGGACCCTAAGTGTTTTGCACAGCTGCTAAAACATTTGTCTAGGTGAAAGGAACCACTTTTTTGCCTCAGACCTCATTATTCCTGATAATTCGTTCTCCTGCATATAACAATGAGCTAACTGCCCTCAGATGCTTCCTGTAAGGTGATATGTGCATGCCCAATCTCCAGGTAACTGCAGCTTTTAGCAGAAGCTGAATGTGTCTTCGCTTTCTACAAGTAGCACCATGAAGAGACAGTTCCCAAGTCCAGGTTATGATAACAGGCTGTGTGTGTTTTGGCAAAGCTGTCCCAAAACCACAATTAAAATGCTGGTGGTTCTGAATTTCCCTGGTGGCTCCACATCCAATTACCAGCGTGTTTACCCACTCGTATCTTGTATATGACTGATCTGAATGAAGTCTTAGTGCCTCATGTTTGGAAAGATGAGCCTTCTCTTCAGCTCCATCAAAAAGCAGAGAGGGAAAAGGACTCCTTGACCTGCTCACTGTATGCTAGCTATAGCTTAATCATCTTGTCAGGTCATCAAGTGTGCCATATTTTCTCAAATGGAACAGGAAAAGAAAATTCATGGAGAACGCTGTACATTACCCTTGACTCACGTTTTCACATTTCAGCATCACAGGGGAGATCCTTTCCAAATGAGCTTACAATCAATAAAATGAATTAAATTACTGTGATATTCCTGGCCATTCAAAACGGCATCAAAGCCACAGCCTATATCAGATACAGTAGGAGATGTAAGCTAGATCCAAATTCAGTCTTTCATTGCATTTCCCCAGAAAGGCTTTAGAAATGTGCCAGTCTCAACTGAATCTCCCAAAGGGCTGGAGTAGCACGTGTGCCACTGGGAGGGGATGCTTTGCCTCAGCGTTGGTTTACCCAGTCCCTTTCCTCTCCTCAGTGCCACCTCTCAGTTCCACCTGTGTGTCTGTTTATGTGGCTGCTCTGTGAGCCAGGAGGATGAACTGACATGATTAAAAAAAAAAAAATAAAAAAGGCAGCTACTCCAAAGCTGGCTTTGACACACAGAAAAAGGTTTAGCTTGAGAAGGAAACACAGGGAAGTCTAACACAGGAAAGCCAGGGAGGAAAAAAAGTGCTAATCCAGCTTGTCTGTTAGCCTGTTTGTGTATTTCTAGCCACTGTCTCTCTGTTTATATTATGGCCATCACTATAACATGTCAGTCCTGGTGTTTGCTGCATCTACAAATCCCACTGATATGTTAAATACAACAGAACAGTCACTCCTTACTTCCACTGAAGTTCTGTGGAAATAAGTTCTCTGGAAGCATTCACCTCCTGTTTTTTTCACCAGACAGTATTTAACAGATGCTGACATGCCACACGACTGTTCATAACAAGCCCAACACATGCACGCATGGTGTAAGATGTAACTTACCCAGCAGAAACTCCAGAGGGAATGCAGGTAGCCAGAATGTAATTACCTAAGCTGGAATTTAGCCAGGACAATGGCGTTAAAATCCCTATTTGTTTGGATTAAATTAATTGCTAAATATATTATTCCACTATTTGGTGTAGAAATAACCTTTTTGTATAAACCAGCAGGTTAAATAACACTTTTATTGCAGTACCTACTGGCTTCTGTTCCTGCCCATCACTTCTGCTTTTTATTTGACTTCCAGGTCTTCTGCATTATCCCTATCAGCCTTGGAGCTGTATCTCGTAGGGATATGTACAAAAAGTAACAATATTAGTGAAAAAAATTGGGCAAGCCAATAATTCATCTGGCACGTACTACTTCAGTCAAAGAAAGCTAGCAATAAATGTAAAAATATCTTTGTAGTGGCTATATTCTTTTCTTTTATAACATTGGGGGGAATATGGTCACAGATCCTTCAGCTGTTGAAACAAAATTAGCTTTTATTACAGTCTAAAAAAGTAAATATCGTAGAGTACAAACACAGTATTGCTGTGATGTACCTAAAGGCATATACTGGCTAGCTTCTGTATTGTAATGTAACATTGCTACTATTCCTGAGAAAAGATCCCCCACCCAACCCTGCCCATGCATGGTATGATACATAATGCCACAATGCACAGTATAGCCTCTGCTCAAAGTAGCCTCATATATTCCCAAAGAGGTTTTCCATCCTGCTTTCTCATACACGTCACATTCTCCCCAAAATTACTTTGGAAACTAGAGTAGAAAGAACAAAGGGTTTATGGACTAAAAAAAAAGAAAGAAAAAAAAAAAAAAAAAGAGTTTCTTCTCTATCCTTGATTCATAGGCCCTACCACATTTGGACAAGCTAAGCCTCCAAGAACAGATCACACAGGCAAAGCAGGGAGATATTTTAAGAGGAGGCCCAGAGCTGAAGAAACACCACTCACAGGTGTCTGCAGTACTGCTGCAGGATGGGGAGGGCAAATACAGAAAAGGCTCCTCTGTCTCTAATATTAAGTACGCATACAGCTTGTGACCAAGACCCTATTCAAAGTCACCCTCTCCTTGCATTCTCATTTTCCCCCCAATGATGTGCGATCTGAAAAGGTTTTGTACATTTCCCTGGGAGATGAAGACCACAATACCCCTCATTAATGCATGTGACCCCACGGATAAAGCCAAGATAATCCTGTGATAAGGTTTTGATAGAAAAAACCCTGGGATGGCTAGAGGTGCATTTTGCAGGTTACCTAAACAAAATGCAAAAATGTTTTTACTTCAACATCTCCATCACCACATATTTTTGTTGAGGAGACATGCTACCAAAAAAACCCCCACAACTTGTTGATGGAAGTTTAAGACAGTTTTAAAAATATATTGAAGCTCTTTCACATTCCTATTGCCTGCAAAAGCAGGTGTGTAATTACCAGCTATAGAAATCTCAAGGGAATCATAGAAAACCGTTAAAACTGACCAAAAATAGCTCTCTTAATACATAAAGATGTCAGATATGCGAACCTTTAAGGCCTTCCAGGGCTTGAAGGAAACGCTGTCTCACTGCAAAGCTACATCTCAGCCTGGAAATCACGTGTTTTCGGTTGTGAGGAGTCCCATTTCTCACCAGTTGAACGTGTACTTTGAGCTACAGAAGCAGTAAAAGCCATTGGGACAGGACTGACTCCTGTGCGACGCAGGCACAGCTGGGTGATCTGCATGATGGGCGGCTCTCCTTCTGCTGGCAGAAAGCAACCAGAGGACAGAAAAACTGGCAGAAGAGGAGGGTGCTGGAAACCGTGCGATAATGGATTTAATGTGATGGAAGAAGGCTCAAAACTCAGAAGTGCCCAGTAAAGATAACACCCTCCAGAGAAATGTTTCTCTAGAATCTCCAACACAAAGATCCTGAGATTTACAGAAACAGAACTGGAGGAAACTTCTTGAGATTCAGCCCCTTGCATATCATCATACTGTATAATCCTTTTCATAAATTTCCACAAATTGTTCCTTAAAACTAGGTAAGTTGGGGGAAAAAAAGAGACTTGTAGAAAACCTTATTCCTCTAACAGTTACAAACTTCTAACATCTATTCTAAATTTACCTGTGGCTGTAACATCCAGGTACGTTTCTTTACATACCTTGTGTGCAAAAGAATGGAAAGAAGAGAAAAAAACCAGTTTTTAAGACTTTCAATTGCCTACGGCTCTTCTGAAGAAAAAATTAAGAGCATCTGCTCATTAACTCACGCTATAAATGCAGCTTTACAAGATGTCATGAAAACAGAGAATAAGCGAGCAGCAGGAGCAGGCTGCTCCGCGAGGAGGGGTGAGCAAGGAACCAAGACCCCAGCACAGGGCAGTGCCGTCATCACCCTCGGCACTGTCCCACAGCAATTGGTCCCCTGACTGTCGCAGCAACATGTTGTAAAGGGTCGGGGCTGTGCTCCACTGGGGACTGGGCTCAGATGGGGCTCCGGGCCCATGGGCAGTGGGGGTGTGTGTGGGGGTACCTGGTGGGCAGGACAGTTAAGATCTATGAGTGTCCTCAAGGGCGCTGGTGCAGAGCCACCTGACCCTCTCCTAATCTCCATTAGAAAGAAGGCCCATCCCTGCAATATGCACTGTTAGAGGTGCCACCTCTGGACGTAAGACAGTGAACAAAGCACCCTCCATCAAAGCTGTGGGCCCCAGAAGCTCCAAGACAGTATGTGCTTCCAAAAGTCAGGCCTCCTAAGTCCAGTATTCATGCCACTCCAAAGTGGGGGACTTGCACTACAGAGCATACACTTAAAAAAATATTTTTTACGCAGATTAACTCCTGAGCAACAATGACCTTCTCTGTTTTGGATAACTCTTCCAAAAGATCATGCACAGCTGTTCTGTACGTACAGTGTCTACCACACTGCCTTACTGTAACAAAGTGTACAATTCCTGACTTTTTCCTAAGCAACACTTCTCCTTCTATACTTTTCCCTTCATATGCTTATAAAACTTGATAAAGTAGATTAGGACAGTCTCCTCACACCTTCAGTGCTGGGCTTCAAGTCCCACAGCAGTAGCTTAAAAAAAATTTTATTTTTTTTTTTCCCTCCTGATTGACCCAGCTATAATTGTGGTGTCACAGTTTAGCTGCTGGCCATAGTGACCTGCTATCTGAGATGCTTCCCTTTTATGATAATACAGGAAGGCAAGAAGATGAGAGTGGGTTAGGCAACAGGTGTGTATTCTTTTGACAAGAGCTTCCTTTGTTCCTTGTTCCAACTCTGTTCCTTTTTCAGTCTTTTTCAGTGACAGGTCTAAGGGCATTCTCAAATATAATTTTGATCCAAAAACCATTTAACTGCTTTTTGCTAAACTTTCAGCTGTCAGAGTTGTAGTATGTGGGGCATCATAACTTCAAACTTCAGAAATTTGTTTGCTATAGAAAAGTTGAGGTTGCCCGTGGAATGATTATTTCATACCAATTACATTCACTGCTTTCATAGACATTTTCTTTCAGAACTAAAAACTCCTTATTACATGTAGTGAATTTAAAATGTTCAATGAAATTAAATTTCAGGTCAATATATATTTGAAAAGTTGAAGTACAGTATGATCTAAAGAGAATACTTTTGAGGGAGGATTGTGTGACATTTTAGAAAGCATAGATATTTTCCAAAGGTTAAACTGTAAACAAACAAACAAGAAACACTTACACTTCAGCCAATTTTGTCATTAAAAAAAGCTAAGACATAATGTCACATTTTATGAGAAAAAGCTTTCTTTCAACCAACCCTGTCTAACAAATCAACATCAACCAGACTATAGTTTTTGTATCACAATCTTACTACATCAGGGATAAACCCCTCCAGCCACGTAAACCTCATTCCTTGTTTATAGCCCTAGAACACGATTTCCAGAGAGGCTGGACCTCTCATTTGGGGGAATTTCCTCATACCACAGAGTCTCTCAAGAGTCTGCCTTTGATGGATATTAGCATCAGTATTGTTCCTTCTCTCTATCAGCTTCCTCTAATGAGAGTTTGCCACTGTCTGATAAAAGAATTGTTCCGAAATGCCTTTCATAACCCCATAGACAATTATCCTACGCTGTCAGTTTACAAATATTTGTCATCTCAAAGAGTACAAGGCAGAGTACCACATGGAGCACACGTCTAAAGCAGTGGAGCTGCCAGCACGGCTGGCTCAGGTGACTCACAGGGATGACTCAGAAGCACATCCTTGGTCCACCTCCATAACTTGCTGGACCTGGGGCCATAACAGCTCCAGGGTCCAATGTTATAGAATCATAGAAACATTTGGGTTGGAAGCGACCTTTAAAGGCCATCTAGTCCAACCCCTCTGCACTGACCTGGGACATCTTCAACTAGAGCAGGTTGCTCAGAGCCCTGTCCGACCTGACCTGGAATGTTGCCAGGGATGAGGCATCTACCACCTCTCTGGGCAACCCGTGCCAGTGTTTTACCACCCTCATTGTCAAAAATTTCTCCTTATCTCTAGTCTAAATCTACTCTCTTTTATTTTATAGACACATAAATATACATATATTTATTTATGTGTTATTTTAGTAACTACATGGAAATGTTGGGAAAATGAGTGCCACCAACACATACAATGATGCTTCAGAAGAATGTTCTCTCCATCTCAGCATTAATGCATTCCATGAGTCTGTGTTTGGTGCCTGAATATATTGAGCTCGGCTAGGAGAAGCCTAACAAGAGGAAGGAAGCATAAAACCACCATTTTATCATCCTGAGTTTCTGTGTATTTGCAGGCCTGGTCTGTAGCTAAACTGCACGTGGTTTGTATTTAATTTCCCCAGGGATTCAAGCAGTAATTAAAATAAATTATAATTAATGACTGACCAAAACCAGAACTCTTCATGCACCTTAACAAAAACAGAAAACAGCTGATAATGTTGAAATAAACAAAACAATATGCTTGTTCATCAAGACCAGTAGGCAGCAATATGAATAATAGAATAAATTAAGAAAAAAACCTTCTTAGAAGCTATTGATATAAGGTATCTTGAGCTTTCTAAGAAAAAATTCATGCAAGGTTTATAATAAGCTGATGGCTCCGAGGTGATGCTCCTCTGTGTCCTCTGGGGGTCCACAGTCCATACCAAAGAGGTGTGATATCTCTCCTCTAGCAGCAAAGCAGGATTTGTAGGGTCTCTACGGGTGAGTATTTACAGTGCAGAGTATTTACAGCTCTGGAGTGGGGTGAGGTTATCCCTCTGGATTTAACAAAGAATTTAACAAAGCTGGGAAGCTGTACAGGTATGATTGGCAAAGCCACCTAAACTAAGCTTAGTGCAGCCACGGACTTTGTTAGTTCCCCACGATCCAAGGGAGGCCTTTTTCCCCACAGCCCCCAAGACCACCAGGCTTGCCAACCAGAGCTACCTCTCCCCAGCAAACTTCCCACCTTCAAATTTGCCAGGCGTGCTGGCGGCACAGAGCCACACATGTATAGGCCACTCACTCTCCCTGTGACAGAAAATTGCAGGGTGGGAGGTCTGTGTGTTTGGTTCTTTAAATACTGCCCATTTCAAGAAACCAAAGCTGTATTTCCTTATGGACTTTTCTCAATTTGTTCATATTAAGGCCCTTAAGCTTTAGATTAAGCACTTAAGCCTATAATAGAAGAGACACAAAGAAAACAGTAAACTTGTAATTTAGATAGCGGTGAGAAATAAAAATCCACAGATTGTATGCCAGTTTAATTCCTCCCCCTCATGTCCAAAGCTAAGTCTCTGTAGCTTTCTATATTCAAGATTCCTCAATGCAATGCAAACTTGACATAACACAGGCCCCCTGCTACAGCATATAAATTCTGGAAAGCAATGGAGAATAGGATGTGAGTATAAGTTTATTTTTTTCCTCCTCATCATGCAAACACCTAATGAGATAGCCCAGAACGCTCAACATTAACGACTTACGTGATATAATTACAGACCACATTGCAGCAGCATAAAATGAATCCTGGGGTAAGTCCACCAGATCTCCAAAAAGAAATCTAACTAACTCAACCATTCAGAACAAAGGAGGTGACTTGGCAATCTGGGTAATTCCAGAATCAAAGGATTTTCAGCAACAGGAAAATTGGCTGCCCCCAGGGAATTGGACCTTGCTTCTTCCCTGACAGAGGACATGCATCAAAGCAATTCCAGTGAAGCCAAGCTGTCACACTTGGCACTGATGACTATGACTCTGATACTGAACAGGCATCAGTGGTTTCTTCGTGTCTGATTCTAGCACTTCCTGAAGAATTATTAAAGTGTCACATCCACCTATACCAAAGTCCCTGCCTCTGGAAACGGCCAGTCAGCAGTGCTTCAAAACCTGCCTGTCCTTTAGGTCACTGTTGTGGTGGCTAGGGCAAACATGCTATATGGAGACAGCTAGGGCCTTCTGCAAGAAAGAGTTGGAGTGCAGGTGTCTTGCTCAGGCAACTGGGAAACCATCTCCTCATGTGTGTATAAATTGGGGGATAGGCATTGCCAGGCCTGTGATGCCAAACGGATGGTTATGCACTGAGGATGGATCGATTTAATTTTGGGAACAGCACCCTTGACCACTTGGCACATGGCTGCAGTGGCATCAAGCAAGCTGGTGGGGTGCACCGTGCTTTGACCATGCCATTGAGCTCTTCAAAGCAATGGCAACTCATGAAGATATGGAGGTGCATGACTTGCTTGTACATGTGGGAAGTCCTTAGGTACCCATTAGCAGGTGGTCTGATGTGCCAGCCATCTAGATGTTTACTAGAGAACCTCTTCCAGTAAGAGCAAGTCCCTCCCATAGCTCCCCTAGCAGTGCCCCTGCTGCAGCACTTACTCCATTCCCACTGGCCCTGCAAGTATTGGCAACATCAGCTTTTAACAAATCAGGCCCCCAGCATGGCATAAAAGAGGGCAGGACAGAAAGTCATTGTTGCCTCGCAGCGACAAGTTTGCCTGATTTGCATGCTTTGTAAAGGTGTTGCCTTGCATTTTTACATCTATTACATTGTAATTTGACAGTTGCATTAAATCATTTTGCTCTTACTTGTAGAGAAGCAAAATGCACACAATTTGCCTTCCCTGTAACACTGATATTTAGTGTAGCTATAGCATGGCCTTGTGCCTCTAAATTAAGGGGTAATCTTCTCTGTCTGTCTTCTTACGGAAGTCTTTTCCATACCTCTAATCGTTTTTAGCTCTCCAGACACCTCTGTTTCTGCTGTATGCTTCAGATAAGACAAAAGGTGATAATCTATATTTATATACAACAACAGAGAACCTATATGCAGCAGAAAAAGAAAAGTTGCTAGGGAAGTACTACTGAAACATCACCTACTTAAAGCAATGCTATACATAGCCAGTGAAGACTTATAAATTAATGAAACTTGTAGCAACGACTCAAAGTGGGTATTACACACTAAATAGGGAGGTGTTAGAGCAGGCTGCCCGAGAAAAAGATTTAGTAGTTATTTCAGAAACACTCCTGAAGCATTCAACCTGATACACTGCTATGCTAACAAAGGAGGCAAATAGGATGCTAGAACAGATGCTAGAGGCACACAATGTACATCAAAAGACTGATGGTTAAATTACTAAGCAAGTACTCCATGTGGACCAAATATAGACTCTTTTCCATACTTGCAATAAGTTGTAGATAGCAAGTAATTACCTGCAGATTACCACCTTTATTCCTTCCTATTATGCTAGTCCTTTTCTTTCCCATAATAGTATCTGTCCAGTGAACAGATAATTCATAGCAATTCGTGTCTGCATGAATAGTAACTTAAGATGTTTTTTGGACAACATTGGGTTTATTTTTAAGCTGTTCATGGGATGAAACTACAGAGTGAATGAAGCAGGGGCCTATTTTTCTCTCACGTTTGAATTTCTCAATTAAGCAGGTCACCGATGCACCTTGAGTTAATAACCACAAATCCTGATAAGGTTGTAGCTGAAAGTCTATTCTTCTGTACTGCTGCAAGCAGGCATGGCTTGCTTCTCTCCAAAAATGCCTTGGAAAAAAGCCCAGGTTGTTCCTCTGCTGAGAAAAAAATATGTATCACTTTGTTCAAGGGAGCAATAAATAATATAAAGAGGTGGATGAACACCTCAAATTGAACTGAATATAAAGCAAAGTGAGATGGTGGAGATCACTTTTAAAAGCTGCCAGGGTTTGAGAAAATGAAGTCCATTTGAAGGGAGAATTTTCCTCTCAGTTATATTGCTCTAGATCAAAAGCCAGTGTAACAGATTGCTGCGTATAGGACAGATGTAATTTGAAACAATATGGAGCCTAAGTATTTCCAACCCTGAATGTTAACAAGGCACACAACTGATGTTAAAAAATCATGAGATATATAGAAAAGAAATCCTTCAGTTTAAAAAAAAACAAACACAAATACATTTCAATTCTTGTTTGCCTTCATTTCTGAGACTTTAGGAAGCAAATCATATCTTCATAACCTTCTCCATCAGTATGGAAAGGAAAGCAATCAAACACACACACACAAGCATATATATTTATATGTTCAGAAAAATTATTTTAAGATCACCTGGCTCCAGGAGCTGAGAACATAAGGAAAACAACACTGTTGCAGGACTTGCAATAAAAAGCACAAGTTTCCAGGACAGCAGTTCATTTTTTCTGAGTAGGCTTTCAGTTACATCAATGCAATTCAACAGCAGGAGTCTTGAATAAGTAGACAATAAGTTTTGTGATACTTCCTCAAAGATCATCCATCTGGTTTTTAGTATAGGACAAAGCACAAATTATCAGTGGTGCCTTATTCGGGTTTAAATTTATTACACTTATTCTCCAACTCAGTAGCAATTCTTGTTGCTACACCATGAGAACAGCAGCAGATTGTAACATGCAGAAAAGGCAGGGGGAAAAAAAAAAAAATGTGAGTAAAATTCCTTTGTGGAATGTGGCACGTTAGACTTACATGATGTGACCAGATTTTTTTTTTTTCCCCTCCCTTTTTTCCTTAGGAAGTTTTTACTGAACTACCTGGAATACTGAAAACTACATGATAAAAGCTGACGCTGACTGGAAAAAAAAAAAAAGGACCTAGAACAAACAGCTGCCACTTGAGGACTTAAAAATCCCTTTTGCACTTCTCACTGACATCCCCTAAGGAAGTTCTTTGCCCTCTCTGCTCCTTGCATGCTTCTAAACCTGCCTAAGTAACTAGTCTCTCTTTTGGATCTTCTAAAAATGACAAGCTGATGAGCCATCAGATGGAAGAACAGCAGCCATTTGGTGGACCTATGAAGGATGTTCAAGAATTATGTGGCACCTAAAAAAAAAAAATATATAAGTATTTGCACTGTAGCTTAACAACTTCATGAAAGGTCCCTTGAGAATAAGTCCGGGTAATGGCCTACCCCTAAGATAGAAGATAGGAAAAAAAAAAAAAAAAAAAAAAGAAATTGAGAGCAGGGAGAATGCTCAAAGTTTTGAAAAACATAAAAAATTAGGTTGAATTTTAATTCCAGAAGTAGAATATCTGTACTATTACAGAGAAAAGACTAGAGTATTTATAAATGCAGCAATATACTTCCTAAGTGCAAATTGAATAGGTATATTTAGCTTTCTGCAGGGATTCATGAAATTAGGTTCAAATAGAAGAAAACTGGCATGTGAGTGCTGTTATTTCGTATAATAAATGAACAGTGAAACAAGCACGTTTTTATAAAAAAAAGTACATCGCATACAGCATACTGATGAACAAGACACTCAGCTATCCTCAAGGGGGGGGAGGAAGAAACAACAGCAACAAAAAAAAACCCAAAAAACAAAGGAGCAAAGGTTTTTATTTCACGATTTATCTTCATGGCTAGAAGAGCCAGCATCTGCATCTGTCCCCCAAGGACAGGAGTCAAGAAGAGCAGTTCTGATCCCTCTGGACTGGACTGTTTCCAGTGTGATTTCTTTTGCAAAGGCTATGAAGCCTGCTAGCACCGCCTTGGTCACTGGAAAACAATGCATGCTTTAAGGTTTGCCAGCTGGAATTGATTTGGGAACACTGTTTTCACCCTGACCCAACAGCCCTGCTTTGTCTCCATTAGAAGTGGTTTATCAGGTCTGGAGGTATGTTTGTCTGAACTGCAGAGCAAGCTCAAAACTGTATTTGTGGGTAGCAGGGATTGCACTGGCACAGATGACAGCTGAATTTGCCCCACTTGCTAGATGGCACTCACTGGGGAAACCTGAAAAATGGAGTGATCCCTTTCCCCGTATCTAAGCTAAATTGTGCTGGTGCTGCAGAAGAAAGGCTGGTTAACAAGGCCTACAGAAAATTCACAGACAAAAACAATTCCATTGAGCTAGAGTTAAGCCTCTAAAGAGCTGTTTATTGCTGAAGGAGAAAATCTTAAGACAATACTGGAGTTTTCTCAAAAAAAACATTAAAAAAACCTGTGAAAATTCATATTATAGTAAAAAAGGAAAAAAACCCCAGAATGCCACAACACAGCTATTTGCATAGAAATGTATATTTAAAGTCACTCGATCAACCTTAATTTTGTCCCCTCTTATGTGTGCTATTCACCTCTCCGCAGCAACTGTTTCTTGTGCAGACAAGATACATTTTGATGGAACAGTTCTCACTAAAACCTAAAAGCAGTTCACAGGCTGTAACCAGAGGAAACTGAAGCCCCCTCCCTTGGATTAGTTTAACCAAGGAGATGAGAAAATCTGGTGCACATAACATTGGAAGTGCACAGAAACAGATTAACATGTTAAAACCAAAAGATGGTAATAACAGTGAAGTCTGACTTTCTGCATAACACAGCACACAATTTCATGTATAACCTTTGCCTCAAGCTCTGCTTGATCTGGACCATACCTTTTAAAAAGATGCTCACTTTTGATACAAATATTTCAAATGACAGAAGATCTACTATATCCCCAGCTCTGTTCTGTGATTTTTTTTTTTTTGTGACATGCATCCTTATAAATGGAAATCTAACTTGTAGAGAAACACATCATTTCCTTTGGTGTTGTGCTCCCTTCTCTGCAAACTGCAGTACTTTATGCCTGGTTCTGGCCTTAAGAATGTTTTTGCCCAGACTCATCAACTGAATACATTTCCTATCTTCATCTAAATGTTCAAAATGGATGTCTTTCTTCACAGATTTTGTTTTCCGACCATGTCCAAATGATTTCTACTTCTGTTTCCCTTAGGTTCCCTAGATAAGAGTTTAGTTGAGGAAAAAAACCCAAACAACTCAACCCTACTCAAATTGATCAAGTGACCTTTGTAGCCTTTATACACTCTGAAAAATACTACTTCTCCCTTCAGTGCAAGGTGGCAACCTCATGCCCTTGTTGTGAGTCTCTAACTGCTTGATGCTTTTAATTAAAGCCCCCACTCCTGGAATCGAACAACAACAAAAATCTCAGTCTCTAGAAGAGCTCTAGCCCTTATGGTAAGCAATAAAACTTGAATATATGACCCAAACACCACAAAAATACAGCCTTAGATATTAAATTGTTTCATTAGTTTTAAATCGCATATTTGAATGCGTAGGACTAGGAGAAGTACCACTACTAACTAGAAGAGCAGGAAGCTCCTCCAGCTGGAGGCTTACCATCATCTCCTGGAGCACAGTGGCAGGAGCTTCCCAGCAAACCCAGCAACTTGGCCTTCAGCAACCAAGTTCTGAAGCAGAAATTCTTCTTGTCCTTACCTGCTAAAGGAGAGGAAATGCTGAAAGAGAACTTAGAGATCCTCTTTGTTTTTATGGGGAATGTGTTTCAAGAGACCAGCTTAAGTCCTCTCCAGTTCTAACAATCTCACTTTCTAAGCGCAAAAATTTCTTCAAGGAGAAGAAAACTCAACAAAGAGAATTCTACAGACAACATGAACTTAAAGATGAGATGTCTAGCTTTACCTTCCTCAGAGTCCTTCACCATCTGTAGAAGATGGAAGCTATTCTCATAGAACAAAGCAACTAGCAAGCTCCTCTGAAAGGACCTCCTAGCCCAGAAATAAAGTAGGCACATTTGAAGCTAATCGAGTGCTCCAGGGCACATGTTCCCCAGCTCATGAGTCTGTAGATTATAAACACCTATCAGCTGCAGCTCAGAGCCTTTTGAAGCAGTCAAGGTACTATGCTCAGTGGCAAAAGGATTGTGGCTGAAAATGTTATCAGGTAAGCAGACAGCTCTTACACCAGGTCCATGGCAGAGCTTGGAACAGACTTCAGCTTTCTAAGTTGCCAACTAATGCCCTATTATCCCCAGCAAAGAGATACAGCCAATTCATGGGAGATTTTCCATTCAAACACTGCCTGAAGACTGATGGTTGAGTCAATAGTTTTAAAAAAAAATTAAAAAAAGAAAAATCCCAACCATTTACACAGCAACAAAAATTGAAAGCAGCCAAAGAAACCTTTCCTCCATCCCTCTACTTCACTTACACAAAGAAAATTCTTATTCCTGGTAGAAGCACAAAACACTGCAGGGCATGGGGGACTGAGAGACAACTGCTGAGCAGCTGGGCAAGTAAGAGATTTCACTACTCACCAATTTCATGTAAGCTCAACATAACAGCACTATTAGGTTTATGTTATGTATCGGTAAAAATACTAATTACAGAGGCCCAGACTTGAAACAGTTTCTCAGAACAACATGCCTACAGCTAGCACACGGAATGAGGGTGCTTTACAGGGAGACACGTTCCCTACTAAACAGAAAAAACATGCACAGTTATTATCATTTAGAAAAGACAAAAGCTGCCAAAGCCCAGGAAATGCCGTCAGTGCTCAGAAGAGAGGCCTTTATTGTTTGCTACTAATTGCAAGGAAAAAGAATTCACAGACATTTCAAAGCAGCTGCTGTCTTGTCCTTAAAAACTCCTTCCACTTTAGGAAGATTTTAATTTTAACAGCCTCCAGAAGCTTTTATGGCTTGCTACTATCCAAGGCCATTCAGATGTGTTATTTCTGTATTGATTGTGTTGTGAGGTTCAGCAAAAAGGTCTAAGAAGCTAGGACAAAAGCCTGTTAAGCCTGTAACTAGAGAAATTACTATTTAAGTCTCAGCAATTTCTGTTAAATTAAGGGTTACTCATCCCCCCAACACACACTGGCTTTGTTAATTTTACTGGTAAAATCTATGCAGACTCAATTGCTCAGGAGACTGCAACTTCATCGTTTGAAGCTACAGATTCCAGCTGCTGTAAATCATCTGTGGCGTGAAGCAGATTTACATTAGCTGAGAATCCCGCCTGCTGTGGCCAAAAACTCCCCATCTGGTTTCATCAGCCCCCCTTCTGGAAAGCTCTAAGGATCATCATTTCAAGTTGTATTTGTCTCTAAGACCTTTGTAATGTTGATACTGTGCATACGGCCAGGAATATTCTACCCGTTGCTAGGCTGGGCACTGTTTCAGTGATGGGTGAACTTGCTAAATGAGGCTCAGGGTGCCCACCTGTTTTGCAATGTCCTGCAGAATTTTTTATTTCAGAGGTCTCCCCAGTTAAATGTTTTTCTTTTGAGGTGTTGATTCTGCTTTTATCAGCCAGTAAAACTGGCAGCCGTTATTGTGTGTGTCTGACTGTTAGGAGCTGGCATCGTTGTATTTGTGGCATTAGATGAGAAAACCAACAACAAAAGCATCTAACTTCTTTTGTAGAAAGATTTCACTTAAATGCGCTTTTCATTTTTTCTCTTTTGGGGAATAGCATCTGTTTTTCTGTCTCTAGATCTCCAATTAATATTTGGCCATGAGTGTAAACATCAAGAGAAGCTTTGCTTGGGCAAGGGGTGAGTAAAGCTAAGGCCTCATCTAAATCAGCTGAAGGGAAAGACAGAGCCAAATACACATCAAGACCTGGAGACTGGGTTCAGCTCTTTGCTCTGTCACAGACTCTGCTTGGGTACCTAAATAGGCTACTCAAGGTCAGATTCAAAATGGGATGTAGGTAACTAGAGAGGGAAGGAGGAAGAACTGTAATCTTGTAAAAGCTTACACATAGGCACTTCACAGTCCTTGTTATCAAACTTAGGCATCAAAATAATAGTCATTAAGGGACCCAACTTGGGACAGCCAGATCCAGTTCCTCCTGCTTGAGGGGATCCAGACATGTCTGCCATCTCACATGAGCATCTGAACTGTCTCAGTCCAGAGAGACTGAAGAGGGGGATCCACACAGCTATGTTACAGCTGCATCATTGTGCAAGAATTCTTTTGGAAATTGAGTGTAAGGAGACTCTATCCATACTACTGTTGTTAGGATATTCATCAGGGTGCACCAAAGTGGGTCCTAGTTCATACCCAGCATGTGTTTCTATTCCTTAAACACTATCTCCAGGCAGTACATTGCAGAGCTAAACTGCCTCCTTGTCGTGGTTTAGCCCCAGCCGGCAACTAAGCACCACGCAGCCGCTCACTCACTCCCCCTCCCCCAGTGGGACAGGGAAGAGATTTAGGAAAAAACCTCATGGGCTGAGATAAAAACAGTTTATTAGGACAGAAAGAGAGAAAGAAACAACAATGATAACAACAATAATAATACCGACAGAGGAAAGTACAAGAACAAGCAATGCCCGATACAGCAATTGCTCACCACCTGGCGATCGATAGCCCGTCCCCGAGCAGCGATTTCCGCCCCCCCGGCTAACTCCAGTTTATGTACTGGGCATGATGTCATATGGTAGGGAATGCCCCTTTGGCCAGTCTGGGTCAGCTGTCCTGGCCGTGTCCCCTCCCAGCTTCCCATGCACCCCCAGCCTTCTTGCTAGCAGGCCAGCACGAGAAGCTGGACTGTCCTCAACTACTACAACAACTCAAAACATCAGCACGTTATCAACAGTTTCTCATCCCAAACCCAAGACATAGTCTTGCGACGAGCGAGGGAAGACAAGTAGTCGACTCAATGTGAGTGATAAAGCAAGCT
>NW_010518500.1:0-470 GCF_000687285.1 Phaethon lepturus
TCTTCTAATAAAATTTTAATGACTTCCCTAGATCGATTGTTGCGGCAAGCAAAAGCTTTGGACTACCCAGAGAATATGTCTACTAAAACAAGTAGATATTTATATTGCCCCTATTTTGGTAGTTCAGAAAAATCTATTTGCCAGTACTCCCCAGGTGCTATTCCCCTTTTTGCTTCACCCATCGGTAGCTTTCTTTGAATCTTAGGGTTGTTTGCACAGCAGGTCTGACACCTTCTTACTATTAGGTCCGCACTTGATTGCATTTTTGGCCTTATAGCATATCTCTTAACACTGCTGATCATAGCATCAGCTCCCAGATGAGTTTCTTCATGTAGTTTCTTGAGGGGAGCTTCCATCATTTTGGCTGTAGTAAGAACTTGCTGATTTGGGGTTACCCACCATCATTCTGTATCTCTTGAACATTTTGGTATTTCCACCAATTGATTCCCCCTTTCCTGCTATGCATTGTA
>NW_010518500.1:799-1496 GCF_000687285.1 Phaethon lepturus
TTGGTAAAATAGGAGTATTAAATTCAGATTGACATTCTCTAAGCAGTCTGTATTGCATAAAAGTATTTGTCAAGGGCTTCAGACCCTTGTGTGCTTCCACTCTAATAGGGTACTGATTTACCCTTACCAGCTTTGCCCCCAGCTTTAGTTCTGTTGTAATCCGTGTTACATTTTTCACTTTACCTGGTCTCTTTGAGGCCCATGGCGAAGGAATTACTGCATCCAGTATTGTGTCCGGTATGTTGTTTCCAGGTTTTTCCAGGGTTTTATCTGTCAGTAGGCAGATTTGTGCCTTCCATGCCATTTCGGGTGGGATGTGAAGCTGTACAGAGTTTTCAGAAAAGGTTACTTGTTTACTTGTGCATTCAATTTACGTAACAAGTCCTGTCCTAGCAGTGGAAGAGGGCATTCTGGCATATATAGAAACTTGTGAGTTAGTTTAGTATTTCCAATTGTACATTCCATAGGTGGTAAAAGTGACCTTAACGTTCTCTTTCCTGTTGTCCCAACAATCTGCATAGTAGTTTTGCTTAGGGGCCCTTTACAACTAGTGACTACTGAATGAGTGGCCCCACTATCTATTAAAAAAATCTATGGTCTTGTTCCCCAGCTTAACTGGAACCAGGGCATAGGATGGGGAGACTTTAATGTTTTCCCCCCGATCCTCCGATCCTCTTCATTCATTGTCTGAACCTTC
>NW_010518501.1:0-8012 GCF_000687285.1 Phaethon lepturus
GCCGGCCCCTCCATCCCGGGGGCGCCCAGGTAAACCCGCAAACAGCCCGTGAAAGAGGGACCGGTGCAACCCCACGCCTCAGGGAGGGGAAAGCTGCTTTTGAAGCGAAACAGGAGGGGGTGTTACTCACGTTCCTCAGACGCTGCATGCTAGGCAAAAACAGTGGTTCCGGGCAAGTTTTTCTTCGTTGTTGTTGACGTATTTGAGGAAGCGAATCTTGGTGGACGCTCTTGTACAGAAACAAGCTGTACGTGGGGCAGCGCTGCTTGGTGACATGGTCAAACTCAAGCATTTTTCATCTTGCTTTCTTTGGGGGATTATGAGATCTGTTGCGGTTTTGTTGAAGGCAGCGAGCCAGCCCATTCAGGAGGCTTGAAGTCAGGCTTCAGAGTTTCATAAGCAGCGGGGTCTCATCTTTAGGTCACTGCTTTTATGACTGGGGAAATAGTGCTGTGCGGAACAGGAGTTCTTACTTGTTTTGGCTTTCTTGACATTTACCCTGATTAAATGTCTGTGTTTTCTTCACTCATGTCAGGATAAAATCTTTTCTGCTTGGCAGACTTCCCTTGTTGGAATTAATTTTTTTTTTGCATTTGATATGTCAATGGCACATGGCTGCATATTGATTTTGTAAAACCTTTTACTTAAAATGTAGGATAATAATTTACTTTGCTTCAGTGCTTGTCATTGGATTCCCTTTTGATCAGTCACTGACTGCACTTCTTTAGATGTGGATGTGAAATGAGCCTTATTGAAATTTGGATAGATCTGAGCCATAGCATTAGTTGTACAAGGTATTAGTACTGAAAACCATCATGTGGGATGTTTCAATACCTTTACTCCATGATATGAAGTTACACACATTCACTACATATGCCTTTGAGGGGCGGAAAATGTTCTTCAATAGACCCATAACCCGTGACTCTTGAATAAATTCACTTGTGGATTAACTTAGTATGAAGTGGAGTCTTATAACCATTTTCATATTGAAAGGAATTCCTTAATCTTTATGAAAAACAGCCACCTATAATTATCATTCAGTAATTTAAAATGCCGGTTGCTTTCCTTTCTGACACAGAAAATATAAGTCTATGCATGTATTTAAAGATATGTAATAATCACATGCTGCATTAACAAGACAGGAAAATTAATCCCATCCAATGTAAAAGCATAAATATCATTAGCTGAATCAAGATGAACGTGACGTTCCTGGTGAGTGAGTCTATTTTTGGGAAATCATGGGGTTGGAATAAGATTAAAATAAAAAAAAGGTGACACTTGGATCTTGTTGCTAGCTGTAAAATATTCCCTCTTCCATTAAAAGGTTGCAGCTTGTTCCTTTCATAAAACCTCTGGTTTAGCTCCCCTATAATTTTGGCCTGAGGAATTCCAGCTAAACTTTGAGGTTGAAGCAGACGGTCTTACCACAAACAGATGTTGCCTATTTTTGCTGAGCAAGTTTGCAAAACAGGCTCATTTGAAACAGTGGCTTATGCCATCCTTACACCACCTCTGAACTCCAAAACTACCTTTAAACTTTTCATAAGGTAAAATTCAGTCGGTTGTACTTAGCAAAAGCTGTTGTTTATCTCATGGAAAATTTTAAAAGCCAATCTGCTCCCTCTGTTGTAAGTGTATTTTTACTCTGATTTAAGTAGACACAGAACAAAATACTTGGGGTCTGTGTGTTTAAAAAACCCCCCCGGGCTTTTCTGGTCATACCAAAGCTGCTGATGGCAGCTTCTGTACCCATTATAAATCTTCCTGCTGTTGAACAAGTATTTTCTTACAAGTTGTTTATTTAATAAGGAGGAATGATGGTTGCATTTGAAACTATCACATCGTTACGATTTTAAGCCCCTACGTATTCTGTACAACAAAGACACGCTTTCCAAAAGCTTTCATTACGCCAGCCAAGGTTGGAGATCTCCTCTTGGATCATTTGGCAATGTTGATAGGTTTTCTTTTCCCAGATGAAAGCACTCTGTGTTTGACTCCTGAGCAGATATTGGCATTTGGCTCCTGAAGCAGCCGTGAGCAAGGCAGGCAGAGTCAAGGAGCCCATTAAAGTACGTGTGGTCTGAACAAGGGCTAATTCATTACCGAGAGTAACTTTGAACTGACATAGAAAGTCGGCGCTTCTTCTTGGCGTAGGAAGGCCAGCTAATTCTTCCAAGACCTTAGAGCACGTTATTTTTAGCTGAAAATGATCACAGGCTGTTAAACACAAAGAGAACCTGTGAGAAGCCCGGCGGCACTGAGCACAGCACCGGGAAAGTCTCGCTGCAGCAGCTTTGTGCTCTGTACACGCTGGTGGAGACATACGGGACTTCATGTCTGACCACATATGGCCATTCCTATATGAACTAGACATGCTTGCGTCACCCAGGGAAGACGAATAGTCCGTTCTAAATATCTGTTTTCAAATGATTTAGAAACAAACAAAAAGAGGTATTTCTTGAGACAGAAGGGAGACATTAGGAGTCAGCAAAATTGCTTCAGCTTGTTCTCTGCTCTCCATGGAGATGGCCACCGTATCCATACAGAGCTCTGGTCTCCAAAGGGAGGAGCTTGGGATCTATTCTAAGCTGTCTTCTAAAGGTTATATAGGAGGTTTGTGGGAGAGCTCAGAAATAGATGAGGGCAGCTAGACCCATGATGAGAGCGCCAGTACTGAAGTCCTTGTACTCGAACTGAAAGCAAAGCAGACCAACCCTGAAAAACCTGTGGTCATTGCCAGAAGAAAGGCTACAGTTACGGGCCACTGTTTCCAAGGAGATGAGCTAAGACTGAACTGAGTGAGTTGGCTGAGAGGGAGCATCGTGACTAGGAAACATCACAGGAGTGCTTGGCCAGAACGTGAACCCAACGATCTTCCCAAGTCAACAATTTCAGGACAAATTACAGTTAAATAAAGCAATTTATCTTGAGGTGTCTTTGTTCTCTCCAAATGTAAAGAGCGGCTCTGGGGCACAGAGGAGGGCAACCAGCCTGACGGCAGCTGCATCCTTGGAGCACGGCTGTGGTCTGAGCATCAGGCAAAGAAGGATACAAGGACCATCTCAGACAACATCCAGGAAAGGCTTCAAGTGGCAGCGAAAGGAAAGAACAGCATGTTGAGCTCCCAGCGAGGCTTTCTATCCAGGACAAGGAAGAGATGCAGTTTTATATGTACCTAGGGTAGGTACCTTGGATTAGGGACCCCAAGAGGTCCAGCACTGTGGTAACACCATGATCCTATGAAAGAGACGGCTTCAAATCTTGGTCCAAATCTTGAATAATCTAGAATGAATTGTTTGATCCTTGGATATTTTGCAGGCATATAAGCAATAATGCCCTGACTGCAGCACATGGCCCAAAGCAGTGTATCTTTGCAGAGTATAAACACTAGTGATGCTTTTGCAAATGCCATATCAAGAGTACTCTGCGGTAACAGCGGCTCAAGCAGAACTTGCTGCAAATTTAAGCTTGTGACATTGTGGATTTGGAGTGGAGAAGGTTAGCAGGGACAGCAGCGTCCCTGGTCTCAGTTACAGCCCTGTGGCTGTTCCCTCCCTTGCGCTTGCGGCTGGTTGCTGTTGCCCTACGAGATGCCACTGTTTCTACAGCTCAGTAAAAGAAGACGTGCAGGTGTTAATCTAGGCTGTCCCTGGGATTGGGCACAACCCAGTAACAGCAGGGCCAAACCCTCCTATTTCCTCCCGCCGGAGTTTCGTCACATTAGCCAGAAGAGCTGTGCATTTTCACCTGGGGCTTTAGCCTCTGGTCTCAGTGCAAGGATGCTCGCACTTCATCAGGCTCCATCTACAGGAGCAGGAAGCCGAGCAAGCGCAAAGGGCAGCCTGTGTTCCTCCCGCTCCGAGACCGAGGAAAAGATATGCAGCTCAGGGCCAGCCTTACAGGAGGCAAACCCATCTTTTCTCTCCTTGACTCGGCGAGAAGGAGAAGGGTTCAGCAAATCAGAGGCAGGATATGGCCCACTGATGTTTTTGCATATGGTAGGTAGCAGGTCTTAGGTGGAGAAATATGTTCTTTAATCAGCATCTTTATTGCAATTAACTCTGTTATGCTAATACAGTCTTACTGATTAAAGACCCTAAGCTTCTCTCTAACAGTCATGAATTTCCATTTCTAAACATCCTATGCGTGCCATCCAAATCACATCTGTATTCATGTACATACCCAATATGAATTATTCTTGCAACATTTACTTGCTTTGATCCTTCCTGCATCAAAAATACCACACCACGCTCAGTTAAAAACAGCTTTCCCATGTTTTAGCACTCAGCTTAATACTTAGCCCTGCGTTACTACTGCTGTATATTTAAGCAGGCGTCGAAGGACGTTTGCAACACTTGGTGTATGAGGCTGAGCTCTGAGGGACATGGGACGGTGGGTGATGCCGGATGAGCTATTCGCTGGCGCTTACTCATCGTACCTGATGTACCCTCGTTGCACCAAGGGTGCACGTACAGTAGTGATGTCATGCCCAGTGACAGTGAAGCATGGAAATTACTGCTGCGGAGATAATTGCTTCTAGCTAGAGATGGAGGCATGACTGGAGCGTGTCACGACGGCAATGTCACCGTGAAAGCAAGTGCAGCAAAGAAACGATCCCCAGGAGGTCAGACAGTGAAGCCGCCGCACTGGTGGTGGCCTTTGGTAGAGCCGTGTGACAGTCCCTGGCTCCGACTCTGTCCCCCAGCCAGCGGTGCAGCACTGATGTCCACAGCCCATCTAACGAGAGGCGTTTAAGGCGCCCACAGCTTGTTTTAGGACGGGGCTGACGTGTTGACCTCTTCAGAGCTGAGCTTTAGGTGACCTCTCGCAATGCCATCTCCATGATCTGCATTTTTACCCAAAAACTCGGCGCAGCCTCTGGCTCTGCCAGCTGCCAGGCTACTTGGGTGTCGCAGCTTTCAGGAGCAAGCCCATGCCTTGGCTGACTCAAAGGGCTTCAGATTTAATTTTGTTCCAGCCGTTTCATTCCAAATCAAGAGCAAAAATTTTTTGCTATGATTTATTAAATGTTAAAAAGATGGTGGCCATTAATGAAATTGAAGTCTTTCCTAGCCGTAAATTACCATAAAATTGGACCTGAGCTAATGTAATTTCAAGGAAACATAATAAGCTGTGATCTTAGATACCAGCAAGAGGCCACGTATGTTACATATCCTCTTTTACGGTCTTCACAATATTAGTCTAATTTGCAGAACAAACACATTCAACTCTCAGCCCTTGTGCCGTGACCCGTGAATAATACTGCTAATAGGATTGACACGTCTGACCGGCGCTGCGGGACAAAACTCCTGTTGAATTTGATGGGAGCTGCTCCACTTCCCGCGTTCTTCCCGCAAAACCTCTGCCATCGTCTCCTCCGAAAGGCACTCGCAGCGCGAGCAAGGGAGGGAGGCCTCAGCCGCAATAATATCTGAACCACCGATAGGACAAATGTGCTTTGAGGTTGCCTTTCCTTCCTTTAGCAGAAGCATATCATTTTTTTACACTGATATATTTTGTAGTCACCTCGAAGGCGTTAGGCTCTCTCCCACGCTTGGCAGTAGCGAGGAGGTTATACGGTTCTGAGTTTTATACGGTTTATACTATATTCCATTCCTACTCAAGTAATGCTAGCTCCACTTGGATTTTGGTTTTAAATCCTCAAGTTACCAAAATTTGCCATCGAAATGAGAACCTCAGCATCAGCGTCTCTCCTCACCTCCTCGCTTCTCCCTTGCCTAAATGCAGCATCAGATTATTGTACCTGCAGGTTGTTACAGTGAAAGCTGTATTGGTACTGAGGCTGGAAGATGCTCGTCATCACATGGAGAACCTGGTGCCCTATAGATTTCTCCGATTTTATGTGTTTATCAAATTGGTAAAAGACCTCTGTCTGTTTTATGAGAGGATCTGGTGTTTCCCTGAAAGGTACGAGGGGATCTGGACAGGGATTTGTTTTGTTTTAAATGTATCTTTAATTTCGCTGGCCTGTGGCATGACAGCAGCGGTGCTGGGAAAGGAGCTCCAGGGATCTCCAATTCAAGGGCAAGACTATTGCCCATACTCGATCAGGACAATCATAATATCTTTTTTATTATTATTATTATTAGCATAAAAGGAGGCTTAATTTATAGACCTTATTCTAATTAGAGGAATAGAGCTCGCATGGTGACGCAAGACACAAATCACTAAGCAGCTTTAGGCAGTGACTTGAACATTAAAAAGAAATGACTACTAAACCCACTTAGTACAGGCTGATGCTGACGTTAGTCCTATTATCAGAGCTGCATTCACTAGGAACAGGAATTGGTTTTTAAAATACAGATCTTTTTCTTCCTTTAGACCGGCTTGAAAGGCAAGTGCTGCCCCTACAGGGAAAACTGAGAAAATCCAGCGTGAGGAAGAAACGTCTGCCCTCTCTGGGCATGCCAGCAGCACAGGAGGACAAAATCCCCGAACCATTTTGGAAATGGCAATTCCCAAAATCATGTCAGGTGAAGGATAAATACAGGGTAAAAAGCCTCCCGGATCGGATCTTGGGACTGAGCAGGAAGGAGAGCCACTGCTATGTGACCACAACGTCTCTGGGCTCAGCGGAAACCCACACGAGAGCTTGACTAGGAGCCTCCAGGTATCGTTTTGCTCCTGCTCTTCAGAGACCATGGAGGTGACACGGTCCGGAGCTCAGTGGCCCGCACAGGTGGACAGCCCTGTACCTGTGCACAGTTTCACTCCAGTCAGGTTTTTTGGGGTGTCCAAATGAGGTGAATTGAAGATGATCTGGAGACATCATCCTGTTTTTCAACCTGACACAGGCCGGAGGGCAGATCAAGGAGGGGAGCATGCCCTTCTGCTCTGCGCTGGGGAGGCCACATCTGGGCACCGGCACCGGTTTGGGGCTCCAAGGGATCTCCAGAGCAGAGCAAGCCTGGGGACACCTTGGCAGTGGTGGGTGGGGGCCAGGGCATGCAAGGAGAGGCTGGAGGAGCTGGTCCTGGTCAGCCGGAGATGAGGAGGTGACGATCCAACGGCATCTCCCCCTGCCCAAAGGGGTCCCGGAGGCGCCGGGGCCGGGCTGTGCTCAGAGGGGCACAGCGAGAGCCCCAGAGGCACCAGCACAAGCTGCAGCATGGGAAACCCCGGCCGGCCCCAAGGAAACAGCCCATCCCCATGGGAGCAGTGGAGGATCCAAATCCCCACGGGTGCCCCAACTCACTCGGACACGGACACCAGTGGCCTGCTGCAGCTGTGGCCTTGGCCCTGCTGGGAGTGGGGCTGGGCCAGAGACCCCCACCCCAAGGTACCTCCAGCCTGTGACAGCACATCTGGCCCCATGGTGGGACATGAGTTTTGAGGTGACCATCTCCAGGACTTGCTGGAGAGCGTAGAGCTCTATGCTGGCTGGGAACTACTCTTAGCAGTTGGAGCCAGGGAATTACTGAATGACTATGGTGGGATGCGGCAGGAATTTCACCGCTTCTGCATCTGTGAAGCACCCAGTCCCCATTCGTCTTCCTTCAATGTAACTGTCCTGGTTTCAGCTGGGATAAAGTTAATTTTCTGCATAGAAGCTAGGCTGTGTTTTGGATTTGGGATGAAAATAATGTTGATAACGTGCTGATGTTTTCAGTTGTTGCCGAGCAGTCAAGGACTGTTCAGCTTCTCGTGCTGGCCTGCCAGAGAGGAGGCTGGGGTGCACGGGCAGCTGGGAGGGGACACAGCCAGGACAGCTGACCCTCACTGCCCAAAGGGACATCCTGTACCATATGACGTCATGCTCAGCACATAAAGGTGGGGGAAGCAGGAGGAAAGGGGGGATGTTTGGAGCAATGGTGTTTGTCTTCCCAAGTCATCATTACGTGTGATGGAGCCCGGCTTTCCTGGAGATGGCTGAACCCCTGCCTGCCCACGGGGAGTGGTGAATGGATTCCGTGTTTTGCTTTGCTTGTGTGCGTGGCTTTTGCTTTCCCTGTTAGACTGTCTTTATCTCAACCCACGAGATTTCTCACTTC
>NW_010518501.1:8425-15581 GCF_000687285.1 Phaethon lepturus
CTGTGACCTGTGGATGAGTCCATGTGGGAGCAGGACACCCCAAAGCGTCTGTGGCCGTGCATAAGCCCATGCCAGAGCAGGTATATCTTGAAGCATCTGTGGGCATGGTTGTGTCTGTGCCACAGCAGGTATACCTCTGATGGGATTGTGGCACAAGGAGAAGTCCACGCTGGAGAAGGTACATCTCAAAGCATCTGTGGCTGTGGATAAGTCCATGTTGCAGCACGTACACCCTGAAGCATCAGTGGCTCCACATGAGGTCACGCTGGAGCACCTCAAACTTGTGGCCATGGGTAAGCCCATGACAGAGCAGGTACGTCCCTGGAGGGAATGGAGCCATGGGTAAGGCTATGTTGGAACAGGTTTACTTCTTAAGGGACTGTGGCTGTGGGTAAGGCCGTGCTGGAGCAGGTATATCCCTGAAGTCATTGTGGCCCATGGAGGAGGCGGCCGTTTTGGAGCAGGTGCACCTCAAAGTGACTGTGACTATGGATAAGTCTGTGCTGCAGCAGATATGCCCCTGGAGAGACTGTGGCTCATGGACGGGACTGCAGTCTGGGGATAAGTCCAAGCCTGAGCAGGGCAAGGGGAGGAGTTCATTGCAATGTTAAACCCTATGACGTGGTCCAGAGGGGCCAGGGGTGGAGATTGTAATGGAAATACCTTTAAATTGTTTTAACCCATGATTTGAGGAATTACTATAGCAGGAACCACCCGAACCAATAGAGGAGCCTTACAGCAGTGACCTGACCTGAGCTGGCTTTGGTGCCCAATAACTCCACACAATGCACCATCTCTCCTGTGTTGCGTGACTGCTGTAAGAGATGGAGCCCAAAGTCATGGACTAGATTAACTCAATGGACATTTCATGGACATTTTACAGATCTTTCACAGGAGTGGTCCATAGACTAAGGGAATAAAATAATATCTGTATATTATGTCAAAGGATGGGAAGGGGGGTTGGTTAATGAGGTTGTTTTGGATAGTGTGGTACCTGAGAGTGATGTAAATGATATGGAATAAGGAGTGGATACTGTCCTGGTTTCAGCTGGGATAGAGTTAGTTTTCTTCATAGATGCTAGTATGAGGCTGTGTTTTGGATTTGGGATGAAAAAGTGTTGATAACGTGCTGATGTTTTCAGTTGTTGCTGAGCAGTCAAGGACTGTCCAGCTTCCCATGCGGGCCTGCTGGGGGTGCACGGGCAGCTGGGAGGGGACACGGCCGGGACAGCTGACCCCCATTGCCCAAAGGGATATCCCTACCATATGGCATCATGCTCAGCACATAGAGCTGGGGGAAGAAGAAGAAAGGGAGGGACATTTGGAGTTACGGCATTTGTCTCCCCAAGTCACTGTTATGTGTGATGGAGCCCGGCTTTCCTGGAGATGGAAACCATGACACTAACTGTGATACCGCTTTGCCTCAAGAAATCTGCCTCTTCCCAGCCTCTGCCATACTGCAAATTCCGCCTTGAGCACTTGCAAAGCCATTTCCTCCCATTCTCCCAGGATTTTAGCATGCTGCTCTGAGAATAAGCCTGCTGGCAAAGTGAATACAAGGAGCATCCACAAGGTAATCTTCTCTTTTGAAAGCTAGTGGGAGCTCCCCGAATCTCTGCAAAGACACAGCAGTGTCACTGCCCCTGTGAAATCCCACCTCAGTGCTGCTGATTTCGCAGAGCAAGATTTTCTTCTTCTAACTCCTGCCCACAGCCTGGTTGAGGTAACCAAGTTTTAACCATTCTGTAATTAACACTTTGAGGCTGCTATAGAGCCCTGTGCTGCTGGACCTGCCTGAGCATGCAGGCACTGTCTGCAGGGAGAAGATACGACGGTGCTGGCTCGGAGTGGGTCAGCTCCAGTCCAGGCTCAGCTGAGCCCTGCTAATGTGTGTGTGTATAGAAAAATACAATTTACGCTTTCAGGGATAAGCATAGGTTTTACAAGGTAATTGGCAAGCAGAGCCATGCAACACAGCAATGATTCAAATCCACTTTTATGTTTATTTATTTACAATTAATGTTAGGGGTCTTGGAAAAAAAAAGCTTTTTGAATGAGCAGCACTAGCATCGTGGGAAAAATCATGGGCTGCAGCATGTGAGGTGCAGTTTTGGTAAGAGTTTCAAAGCAAATCAGATCAAAAATCCTGCCACAGCCTGCCAGAGCACAGAGAAAACGGCCCTGTCGAGCTGCTGCCGTAATGCTGCTGTATCTGTCTCCTTGTATCACTCGCTACCCTCAGAGGGAGGGTAGCACGGTACCCTCCATCACCCACGCTCCTCCTTTTCGACTCCGCGAGAGGGATGAAATGCTCATGCCAGCGCTGGCATTAAAATCCTCCCGGTGCAAAGCACGGCTAAACCAATTCGCTCCATAAACTGGCGCTGTGGACTGTTCTGGTGAGAAGCGATGCACAACGTGGGAAAGCACTGCGAGTTTCGACAAGCCCCGTCGGGAGCAGGCGCTCACTCCTTGAAAGAGGAGGCACCACAGCGCGTCGGAGCTGAAGATAATGGAGAAAAGGGCGTGAGGGATACAAAAAGCCTGGGAGTCACCGGTCTCAGGAAACACACTGCTGCCTGAAAACACCTTTTTTATCTAACAAGAGCAGCAAACCCCATTAGCGGCGATGGAAATAGGGAGGAGAATATCCTCCTGTGGTTGTCATGTGCTGTGGCACGGGGTCGCCCCAGGATGCTGGTGAGAAGCGTGTCGCTGGCTGAAGGGGCCAGGAGTGGTGATATCCACGGTGGGAGACATAGTACCATCAGCTCCATCCCACTCCCAGCCCCACAGCTACTCATCATCTCCCACCCATGTCTGCATGGCGGCAAGCCCAAGCTACAGCTTTTACTCCCCAGCCATTTTTATGGGATCCCCTGTCACTCCTTTCATTGAAGGGATGAAATGGTGGTGCCATGGGCTCTCCTATTGCTGCTCCCGAAGCCCACGCACACGTCTGGTCCCTGGACCTGGGGAGAGCAGCGGCCCAGGCCAGCTGCGACAATCCACTCGCACGCAGGATGCTCTGGGCAAGTCAGTGACAGCCCTGAGCTGAGCACAGCTGGCCTCTGGAGAACCCCGCGGGTCCTCTCTTGATAACTGTTGGCTTGTTGTCTCCTCTGAATTGTCTTTTCTTCCTCCTTTTACTGTCTTTCACACCTCTTTTTCATTTTTCTTTCTTCTTCTATTTAAATGGGGAAAATCCTTGCTATTGCTCTGCCTCTGTTTAGCGTATCTCCTTTTATTTCAAATTTTGACGCATTTTCCCCCAAAGACACGTGCTGTTTTAATGAGGAGCAATCAGCCATTAAAACCAGATTAATTAAAGAAATGAGTTTACACATTTTTCTAATGATCTGAAATGAACAAGGAGGAAAACTCTACAATCTTGCATTTATAATGCTGTTTGTCTGCAACAGATCTCTGGATTGTATCGCTGCTGATCTGAGAAGATGACGCCATCTCACCATTAATCACTTGCTTGAATAATAAAATAGCTGAATTGGAATCTACTGCATCCTTTGGAAATAGGTATTTTGCTCTCTTTTACCATTTATAATGCAGTTAAGAGCCTTGCTCTGTAGTTTCTTAAAACCATGCCACGTGAATTCAACGTGCCCTCTGCTTGACTCCGTTCATGATGTATTTAATTCTCATTTTTTGCTTTGCTGCAGCTACTGTTGTCCTTAACACCATCAGGGGACAGGGACAAAGCCCCTCAGGACACTGCGATACGCTGTACAAATTCGGAGCAATGAACGCTTTTGCCGCTCCTATTTCTATTTTAAAATGTCATGGACAGTGCAACTCCATCTAATGTCAGGGTTAGCATAAGTTACTGAATAAATGATGTAATACGCTGTCAAAATGATACCAAAATGATATCATGAAGGCACTGAGTCGATGATGCCATTTAATTTTAAATGATGTCATGGATAAAGCCACTAAATAGCTGACGCAACCCACTGAAATGATGCAGCCTACATAAATGATGACAGCTGATGTCAAGTGATGTCATAAATACAACCAGTGAGTAAATTATGTCATTTATGATACCATTTATGTTATGGTGTCCAGTGATTTCATAAATGAATACACTGGCTATATGATCATTGCTCTACCGAAAGAGGTACTTGTAGTGAGTGTGAGAAGAAGGTTATTGAAATCTTAATTAAGGTAGCTCACTATTAGTTCATTAATAAAGTATTAATGTGCTAACAGTAAATGTATTGCATCTAAATAAAAAGATCTCTTCAAATTTAATATCATTAAATTATTAATTATTGATCAATGCCTAATGATTATTAACAATAGTGATCTATTAGCATTTCACTGTTGATTCATTCATGTGTACATCAATTTTGATTCATCAATTAAATCAAAGCACCGGCAGGAAAAAACCCCAGCTGAGCAGAGCTGTGGGTCATTCCCTCCTGCTCCTGCAAGGGCACCTTCGTCCCACAATGGAGCCCCCCGAAATGATGTTATCTGGTGCCAGCACAATGTCTCACCACCCTCGGCCCTTTGGGACTGGCTGTAGCCCATCAGGAAAGGTTGTTTTCAGGAACACAAGTGGCTCAGCCAGGATTAAGCCCAGGCAGCAGCTCGGGACAGCTATTTCTAAGCTTCTTGGACAGCCCTTTGTGATTCCCAACAGGGAGGTCAGGCTCCCCGGCAATCAATTTGCACAGCCTTCAGGTCCATATTATTTCCTGGAAAATGCCCATACTAGGGGAACAAATTCCTTGAGGGAATTTATTATACGATTACCCTGGGGGAAGTGTCAGCGACATTAATCCTATTATAGCATTAGTAGGGCGGGGTCGCAAGAAATGACAGTCCCCCTCCACCTTTGCCGTCAGCTTTCCTGTTTTCCAAGGAGAAAAGAAGCAGGGATGAATGAGGCAGGGAGCAGTGATCAGACCTATTCCCTATTCCTAAACCCCTCCTGGTGTGACCACGTTCACAAAAGCCAGCTTTGCAAAGCTTCAGCAAAAATTAGATTTTAAGTCTGGTCAACCTGGGAAAAAACAGAACCAAGTGGCCCGTATTAAATATACTCACAAATAAATCACTCTTCAGGGATGAAAGAATTGAAGCTGTCAAGGCCTGCTTTGGCTTCAGTGATGAATCCCAAAAAAGATGCAGTGACTGGATTAAAAGCAAGGTCGTGGCAAGAAGAGCGAGAGGGAGGAAAGGACCTGCCTGGAAGGGTGCAGGAGAGAATAATTTCCAAGCTGCGCTGGTGATACATGTGGGGTTTGACCTCTCTGAAGACACCTTGTTCAGGGTAGCATTTTGTTAGCTCAGAGATGCTTTTTTGGTCTAAGGGAGAAGATCAAGGAGTTCTGGCTCAGCTCTGGAGGATTCTGGTCTTCTCCGTTTGCGTGCAGAAACTTCTCTGCCTCCATTAACTGGCTCAGCAAAACACTGGGTGACCCAACACAGCACCTGCATTTCTCATTTCCACAACGACATCCAGGAGATGTCAAGAAAGAGTGGTGAAATAGCAGCCGATACAATGCTTAGACACTGTTTTCCTTTTCAGATTAAGAAAATGCATTTACATTTTGCCCATGGGTGCTGGGCACAGACAGCTACTTAAAAGCTGAGGTCTAAATTATTTGCCTGGGAGGAAAGTCAAGTGAAATCTCATGTTGAATTTCCTCAGCACCCTTCTCCTAAGTCATCCTCTTCCACCTGCCTTTCCCTTCCTAACTACTAAGTGGTTTGCACAGGGTGAAAGCTGTTGCCTGGACCCTGAGTTCAAACAAAATTTGTTTCCTCTTCATCAGCACTGATGAAAAAGTGTCAAGAGCTGCAGGTCAAGGCAGATCTCAAAATGTAACTTTCACACTGGCTCTAGGTGTGAGTTTTATTACACCGAAAATTTTCCCTCTGAATGGCTAAACGACATTATAAGAAACTGCAGTACTGGTATTTCTTTACAGAGGACCGGGAGACCATTGTGCATCACCTGTCCCAGCGCATAGATTACTATTTATCCAATCTTAATTTTGATTTTGCTTGGGTAATGTCTGCAATCACTTGTTGATTAGGATAAGTCATAAGGTTGGGTTTTTTTTACATTTCTGTATGTTTATGTGCCAAGATCAGCAAAAACTGTCTCTTGCTCAATGTTACTGTGACGTACCAGTGCATCCAGTCCCTCCCATGTGTGTTTTCATCCTCCTGCTGCCTGGGAGAGGGGCAGCTGGATGTGGTATGGCTCTGCTATCTCCACAATCTGCTGGCTAGCAACCACCTTGGAGAGATAACAAATGCCTGAAATATGGGAAAAGTTTTAATCAGACCTTGCAGATCTTCCCACGCTGGGGAACAGACCCACAGGAAACCAGGCTCAGCACACGTGGGTATTGCCGCTGCCTCTCTGGGCACCGCACAATGCTTTTGACCTTTTTGGATAGAAAAAACCCCAACTTTTTTGGTATTAACAAGGCATAATTTGTGAAGTGCAAGGTTTGAAATCGGACATGAGGTGTCATTAGTCTTCATGAAACTAAATTTTATCCTCTTGTTACCTGGAGATGATGTCGAGAGATTGCTTCCAAGCTAAACTGTGCTGTTATTTTATTTTAAATAGGATTGTATTAATAACCGCTGACTTCTCGTGTTTCCAGAGCTGTTGATGTTACAACAGAAGCAGAAGCCCAACAGCCAGAAACAGCCCCTGGAGACCGAAATAAAAGCAGATGCCAGCGTTTGCTCCAACACCGCACCCTCAGGTCTTGCAGTTCTCAGGTGAGGACCAGCCCCGGACTGCATTTTCCCTGGGGAAAGGAACGTTCCCTCATGCCGTGCGGAGCGGTGCCTCACCTCCCGGAGGACGAGGCCATGTCTGGCCCAGCTCTGTCACGATGCCGGCCAGACTTGGCATGAGAACTTCTCACACCCTGCTACACCTCATCTGCTCGGAGTACGTTACGCTGATGACAGATTTTCTCTATTCTTTTTTGGCTACATGCACTCAAAGCCTCCGGGTAGCTTATTTTAAGCAAAACTAGCGGTTTTCACGGCGGCAGGTGGCCCACTCCCGTGTCCCAGGCTTTAGCCGAGCAGCGAGGGGAGATAAATCCCGCAGGAAAACCGGCTTTTGGCAGCGGTGCTCCCTGACAGAACCGGGCCCCGACCG
>NW_010518502.1:0-825 GCF_000687285.1 Phaethon lepturus
GTGCACATTGCTGGTTCATGTCCACCTTTTCTTCTATCAGTACCCCCACGTCCTTCTAGGCAGGGCTGCTCTCGATTCCCTTCATGCCCCAGCCTGTACTGATACTGAGGGCTGCCCTGACACAGATGAAGGACCCTGCACTTGGCCTTGTGGAACCTCGTAAGTTTATCATGGTCCCACATCTTGACTTGTCCAGGTCCCTCTGGATGGCATCCTGTCCTTCAGGCGTGCCAACCGCACCACTTAGCTTGGTGTCATTTGCAAACATGCTGAGAGTTCTCTCAATCCCAGTCTATGTCACTGATGAAGATATTAAAGAGTACTGGTCCCAACATGGACCCCTGAGGGACACCACTCATCACTGATCTCCATCTGGACATTGAGCCATTGACCACTACCCTCTGGATGTGATCATCCAACCAATTCCACCCAACAGTCCACCCATCAAATCCCTCTCTCTCCAAAGTAGAGAGAAGGATGTTGTGGGGGACTGTGTCAAAGGCGTTTCAGAAGTCCAGAGAGATGACATCCATAGCTCTTCCCTTGTCCAGTGATGTAGTCACTCCATCAGAGAAGGCCACAAGGACTTGCCCTTGATGAAACCATGCTGGCTGTCTCAAATCACCTCCCTGTCTTCCATGTGCCTTAGCATAGCTTCTAGGAGGATCTGTTCCATGACCTTCCCAGGCACAGAGGAGAAGCTGGCAGGTTGGTAGTTCCCAGGGTCCTCCTTGCTGTCTTTTTTAAAAACGGGTGCAATATTTCCCTTTTTCCAGTCTCCATCACCAGGGACATCATCTGACTGCCAGGACTTTTGAAATATTG
>NW_010518503.1:0-1775 GCF_000687285.1 Phaethon lepturus
TGCGCGCGTGTACGTGACGGGCGCCGCCACGCGGGTGCGCCCTCGGACACGTGTCGGGGTGTACACGCGTGTGAAGAGGCGTCGCAACGCGCGCCCGGCTGTACTCGTGCGCGTGCACACGTGTCAGGGTGCACACGCGTGTTACAGCAGGCACACGGGTGTCCGTGTGTCCGTCTGCACGTGTCGGGGTGCACACGCATGTTACAACCCACACACAGGTGTCCGTGTGTCAGGGTGCACACGTGTGTTACAACAGGCACATGGGTGTCCGTGTGTCCGTCTGCACGTGTCGGGGTGTACACATGTGTTAGAACAGGCACACGGGTGTCCGTGTGCACGTGTCAGGGTGCACACGCGTATTACGACTGGCACACAGGTGTCCATGTGTCCATTTGCACGTGTTGGGGTGTACACGCATGTTACAACAGGCACACGGGTGTCCGTGTGCACGTGTCAGGGTGCACACGCGTGTTACGACTGGCACACGGGTGTCCATGTGTCCATTTGCACGTGTTGGGGTGTACACGCATGTTACAACAGGCACACGGGTGTCCGTGTGTCTATCTGCACGTGTCGGGGTGCACACGCGTGTTACATCAGGCGTTACAACACGCATGTGGGTGTCCCTGTGCCCGTGTACGCATGTCGGGGTGCACACGCATGTCAGAACAGGCGTTATGCTGCGCGTGCGGGAGACGGCTTTACGCGTGAGTCGGTTACACGCGTGTTACCCGTGGAAAGACACGCGTGTGCTGCCGGGTGTATGCGGAGGACTGTTGCACGCTGACACGCGTCCACACACGTGTGGAGCGGTGTTACACGTGGGCAGAGGCCGCCCATGCGTGAAGGAGCGTCACTACACGTGTTGCGCACGGATGTCAGCGCTACAGGCGCGTTACACACGTGTTACGGGGACAAAACGGTGTGACACAGGTGCGACGTGTCGTACCCATGTCGCACCTATGACATCACTATGCACACGTTACGCAGGGCAGCGCTACACGATTTTACATGCGTGGGAGCATTACACACGTGTTACACGCACAGGCCAGCATTACATGCGTGTTACGCACCAGAGCGTCACACCCGTGTCACACCCAGAGGACACGGTTATGCTGTGTTACACGTGTACGGCAGCGTTACACGTGTGTTACATGTGTAGGGCAGCGTTATGGTTGTGTCACACCCGTAGGGCAGCGTTACACACGCGTGTGACACCCCGAGGACACGGTTACACGCGTGTGACAGCCATAGGACAGCGTTACACACGTGTGTAACACCCAGACGACAGTTACACGCATGTCACACCCATAGGACAGTGTTACACGTGTGTGACACCCGGAGGACACGGTTACAGACGTGTCGTACCTGTATGACAGTGTTACACACATATGACAGGGTTACATGCGTGTGTCACACTGGTATGACAGTGTTACACACATGTTACACCCCAAGGACACGTTTACACACGTGTGACACGTATGATTGTGCTTACATGCGTGTGGCATGTGTGACCATGCTTACACGTGTGTGACAGCTTGAGGACGTGGCTACACATGTGTGACACACGTATGACCGCGCTTACACACGTGTGACACGCCAAGGACACAGTTACACGTGTGACACACATATGACCATGCTTACACGCGTGTGACACGCCGAGGACGCGGTTACACATGTGACACCGTATGACCGCGCTTACACGCGTGTGACACGCCAAGGACACGGTTACACACGTGACACACGTATGACCGCGCTTACACGCGTGTGACACG
>NW_010518504.1:0-40107 GCF_000687285.1 Phaethon lepturus
GACACGCGTGTGCGGATGCACACGGCCGGGCGCTGCTCCTTCCCGCAGCCGTGCTCCGGCAGCCGGGCGAGCGGGGAGGCCGCTGGTCTTCACCAGTTCTGGGTTTATGAATGAACATGAACGCGGCGTGGCCGCCGGGGAGCCGGCTACGCCCCCAGAACCCGCTCCAGCTGGAGTCACGGCCATTTGCATTATTTTTACATCAGTGACGTTTTCATGAACGGAGCGGCGCACTAGTGCGCCCAGCCCTGCCATACGGGTCTTTCATTCATGTTTTTCAGAAGGATTTTTGCATGTCAGGGCTGTCATCTGCAGACTCGCCAGGCTTCCCGAGGCAAGATGCAAATAAGACTGCAGCCAAAGGCAAAATTTTGCAAGGCTTTTTTTTTCTTTCAACGGACTGATGAGGCTTTTTTCTGGTGTGGTTTTTTTTTTTTTTTCCCCCGGAATGGTGCGCTAACTGCCCGTAAGCATCCAGTGTGCACGTTGGCGAAACCAGTGAGTTTTCAGCCAAAGAGGTTACGTTAGAGCTTATTCAGAAGCCTGAGCATGTTTGCTCCGCAACCAGCTTGACAGGCAGTGTAAGGATAATAGTCCTTGCAAAGAGGCTGTACTTTCAACTAGGGAAGAAAGTGTCCTTCATTCCGATCTTGAACAAAGACGGTTTTAGGAGACCTACCTGTGTTTACCTATTTGCCTCCACCCGTTCTGTAAGCAGGCTGTCCTCTCATCTTTAAAGATTCAAGGTCAAATCTTCAGCAATAGGAGCTCTCACCCTGTTTACACTTTTTTCCCCCGAAGCCACGAGGAGAAAAGTTTTCCTCTCTGTGCGCTTGCAAACAGAGCCGATATTGGTGCTGATGTAGAGCCGCTCCTCCCTGACATTTGTGTACGCTATCTTTTTGCTTGGGATGGAAGCTGGCATTTGGCCGTCCTCCTTTCCTTTTTCTGGGCTGCTGCTGCCCGAGCCATTCACTCTGTTAACTGCTTTTGTGCATTTACACGGACCTCACCCAGCCAAAACTGCTGCTTCTGTCTACGGGCAAGTTGTTTGTGGGATCTGCAGGTGCAGGTGCTCGTTAGCTGAACACCACCTCATCTTTATGCAATAAAGCTCATACTGCACTGATTGCAGGCTCACATGATTTTGAGGAGAGAAATGGATGTGGTCTAAAGCTCTTTCCAAAGACATTTTTGTGAAACTTTATTTGGCTACCACTGAAAATCTGATACAGAACAGTACATATTTTGAAGTCTCTGAGAATCTAATTTTTCCTGCTTGAAAAATCCATATTCAAGGTTAATCTGGGATTTAGTCATACACCTTCTTGAAGCAGAGCAGAAGTGGTCCTAAAGAGAGTTTTAGTGGCTAATAGTGCTTTACGGTATCATCCTTAATGATGCAATGTGTTCCTCTGCTTGTGTTTGACCAATGCTGCTGGGCTAGCGTGGCATGTGAAGTCAGTGCTTTGATTCTATTATGTCCATGTCCTATTCGGATAGCACTTAAGTAACCAGGAAAGACTCTTCCCTATGTGTTACTGAAAAATTATATTTCTGCCTCTTCTTCTGATTTGTGCATTCACATGGGATAAAGAGACTCATTGTGTCCCAGCAATAACATCCGTGCAAGAGGAAGGCACAGTACATCCCTCAGATATCAGTAATAAAGTAGATTGAAGCATTCTGACAGTTAATTAACAACCATGGGTAGAATCAGAAGCTTGAACTTTGATTGACATCTACTGGGCTCTTGAGTGTGCTGCACTGCAGGAATTCTACTTATAGTAGCATATAACAAGGTCTACATTGCTGTTTAGCTTTCAATTTAATTAGGAGAGTTGATATACACTGTCCGAGCTGCTGCAGAAACTGGCAAGCCTCTGCATTTGAATGCAAGTTTCATTATTGCATTCGAGTGCTTCATGTCAATGATTCTCATGTGTGCCCACATTGGCTGCTCACCAGAGATTTCAGTGCAAGCTGCTGAGAATGAAACAGAAGAATTTTTAGGACATATTTACATGAACGTTCAAAGAATCTGAAATCTGGATGATAACATCAGTATGCCTTGTCCTATCTTCTTTGCTCAGTCACTATTTTTCATGAACTGGCATTGAGGATAAGGACTTTCTGTTTTGCAAACAAGACCAAAAGATTTCTTTACTGCTGCACAGCAATGAAACTCTTGCAGCTTCTTTGCACAGCTAGTGCAAAACAGAGGACTTCTTAACGGACAATGTATGTTGACTGTAGAGTAAATATCCATTTCTTCATTTGAAAACATTTCATTAAAAACAGAAAACTAGATAATTAAAGAAGGAAAGATATTTTTAAGATGTACAGAGGTCTCTGGTTACTGGCATGATCATTCTACACTAACCAGTTGCAGGTTAATAACTGGAATAAGACCACAAGGGATTAATAAGTAATGTACTAATGCACACATTCAACTCCATTTATACAGGTAAAGAATGGGAATGGTTCTCCTTTAAGTTACTCATTTGCGTGGGTCAGAACTTTTCTAATGAAGTGGTTTCCCTCAGGGAAATGCGTTCATCAAAATGTACAACAGAGATCACTTGGTTTGATCAAAGACTGAACGCAAGACAAGCAGCCTTCTGGTGTCTGGCTTCTGGGCCTCTTGGCAGCCCTCCCCAGAGCTGGCAGGAGCCAAGATCCTGAGCACACACAACCTGCCAGCACCCAGCTTGAAAGTCCTCAGCACTGCTGGCTTCCAAGGCTAAGAGACCATGCAGAACATCAGCGAGAGATTTCAGAAACTTTCTTTACTCACACAATTTGGTGATACTTGCTTTTCTTTCCAACTCAGAATGAAAACAAATTTAGTTGACAGAGAATTACTCTTCTCTGGATAGCTCTGTTATTTATTATCTGTTTTTACAGTAACTGCTAGTTATGCTGAGATCTGTACAGAACCCAACTGTGGTCCTTTCCTCAAAAAGTTCATAGTCTGATTCATAGAGCTCAACAGTATCCATTTGATTTTTACTCATTGTAGTTTGATTTTATAGGGATGGAGAAGAAAAGGTTTGTGTCTAGTTGCAACACCAGAGTCCTAGTCAATGCCCATCAATAGGCAACTGTCTCAAATGTTGCTCTGTTATAATTTTGAAGGTATCTGGTGAATACTGAGGTCTATGCCTACATGGATGTGTTGGTGGAATTGAATGAGTCGTGTTCTCTTAAAAGGTGCCATGATCATCATGAATTCTATTTGATTGCTGTAGATGAGCCATATTTCATTTAATCACGTTTTAAGTTATTATGTTTAATTTTGTCCGGATTACTCAGGGAATCTGGCACTGAAAGGGCTTTACTTTTGTAATATCATCATGAGAGTCACCTTTATCTGTTGGATGAATAATAACTAGAGTCACTTTATCATTTTGGAAAAGATACTACATAGGAAATTATACAGTATTTATACTTTTCATCTACATAAGATATAGAATATATGAGCTCAGTTTATGTAAGGGTTTGAGTATCAACTGAAGTACATTGGTGTTTGCATAATACGGGGATTACTGGCAAGAGAGAGTTATGCACTCTTGGTGAGATATCCAAAAAGTAGAAAAGCATTAAAAGATAAAGCTGATTTGAAATTATGCCCTTTTCTTTCTAGATACTTATATCCAGATGTGTAAATAGTTCCACTCTGTATGCTTTCTGACCAGAGCTCTACTTTCCTTTACCATTCTTTATGTTGAAAGGCAGCTCTGCCTAGTGTGAATAGTGCAGTCCTATTGAACCCAATTCTGAAAAAGGGCAATGCCCGACACTGAAGAAAGGTGAGCTGCAAGCGATGCTTGATGTCTTGAATGGTTTTGTTTCATTTTACTTTCAGGATGTACTCTTGATAAACAAGTGAAACTTTTCAAGAACTTATCCCATTTAATTTTATACACCCTTAAAGCTGGTGATAGTTCTGAAGACCAGCTTTGCTATTTAGACCCAAAAGAAGTGCAGCCTTGATGGTGGCAGGGTACGCTGCCTAGTATTAATTTTATATTGTGAGTGATGTTTGGAAAGAATCGTCTTTATGGAATAAGGAAACTAATTCAGCAGAGCTATTCAGCAACTGCACAGCTCCAAGGCCACTAAAAACAGTAAAGCCCTGTCTGCCAGGAGCTGAACAGAGACTAACACATCTTTCGCTTAGGTCAGTGAAGTACTGTTCAGACAGAAGTGTCTTTGGGGCATTACCAAATAAAATGAAAGGTGGTGTCACTCCCTGCTTTAACTCTGCAAAAAAATGGTTTGGAATGCTGCTTTGTTTTTAAAGCATTGTGTACTGTCTCTGTTGCATGTCAAGTGAAACCCTTTTTTTTTTTTTTGACATTAGCAGCTGATTTACTTACTGCATGTCAGACAAGTGGAATTTGTCAGAGAAGAGCTAGAATAGCCTGCTCCCCAGGGAAGGAGAGACAGGAGCTGAGGGTGGCAGCAGGGTTGACACGTCAGTGTAGTCACCAGCACAACATGCTGCCCCGTACCAGAGCTGGCCTCCAGCACAGGCAGAGGTTGCAGAGCCTGGGAGTGCACTTGGCCCAGACTGAGTGCACTGTTTGCTGGTTCTTAGAGCAAAGATTTTAGCCCAGTTTGGGGAATATTATATTGGCAATATGTCTTCAAGATACAGATTCAGAAGTTGGATACTATGCAAGATACTTGCTGTAGCATTTCACTAGCATAAGGAATTGTATTTTCTTTGTGTACTCTAAAGAAAAGGAATTCTTACATCTACGTTAGAAACATAGACACGGAAAGGTTTTTCTTAGTGCAACTCCATTTTACACTGACTGAGAGATGCACTTTGAAGCATGTGATTTCAAAGCTGCACAGCATTTCAGCTGTGGAGCATACCATGATTTTAACGAGTCATGCAGGTTTAAATTGAATCATAGTGAAGTGTGAAATCTTTTTATTGTAGTGTCATGGGCAGTGTGACAGTTATATTTATGGTCCTTCCATCTCTAACATGAAGTGTGTGTAAGGATTTTGTAGGCTTTTTATTGTTACTATGGATAGAAAAATAACTATAACAAATGTGATTATGAAATAACTGGTCATTCAGTATAGCTCTGCAGAGATGACTGGGGTTGCCAATTAATACTTGTAATGATTTGTGTGCGTGTGTTGAGATGATGTAAAACCAGTCTGTCTGTGTGAAGCATCACAGTTAGCTCAGGAAACTGTGTGATGGTACCTTTCATTTCCACCAATTGGCATTTTTGGCAGTCTGTTTTTATAGCACAGCTGATCTTCTGCTAATAACTCCCATTTCCATAAGATTGTTGTCTAAGATTATGTAATGTTACTGAGTTAGAAAATTAATCCTGTGCCAGTTAGATGGTTGTGCTGATACTCCCAATTGTAATCTGTAGAGATAAGCTTCCAGCAAGCAGAATTTAGTTCTTGTATTCTTCTCTAGTGTCATAATAATGAAGCAGTACGAAAAATATAGAAGTGGGTTGGAGAACATGAGTAACTCACAATCCCAACTCACAAGTACTGAGTATAATAGACCACTTCATAGCTAGAAAACATCTCAGAAAATATGTTGCTGCAACCAAACTAGTTGCTGTATGTCTATTTTATTTATGTAGTCTCTCACTATATTTTGTGGGAGACAGTTCCCCATTAGCACATTGCAGTGAAGCTGATATTCAACAATATACTTGAAGATTTAATTTGTTTAATGTTATGCAGCTATATTTCTTACAGTTTCAGCATTTTTCCTACATTTTTGCTAGAAAAAAGTGAGGGAACCTACACATATATACTTGTTTATATGTGATGCATAGGGAGCATGACCTAACCACCTACTCCTTTTGTCAAACTTCCATGATTTTGTTCAAATTTGTTGACACATCTAGTGTGTCCTGTTGATGAGGAGCTATAATCTTGCCAGCAGGCTATGTAATTCCTTTGTGTGTGCAGCCCAGAATATTGTCCATCTTTTCAGCGGTCGCATCACGTATTCAAAGACAGTTCTTATCTGCTGGACATTATTACGAGCTCTAGGAATTTTTTCGATATTTCCTTTATAATAAATATTGTATAAAAAGTGTCTCCTTTTTGTGTCATTCTTTCTATTAATTTTTTAACATAAACCTGGTCTTACATTGGACTCCATTTTTCAGATAAGGTGTTATGTAAAAAATGAAGTAATTTGTCACTCTAGAGCTTCATAGTGGGTAAGAGATAGAATCATAGAAACGTAGAATCATTTAGGTTGGAAAAGACATTTAAGTTCATCAAGCCCAACCGTTAACCTAGCACTGCCTAGTCCACCACTAAACCATGTCCCCAAGCACCGCATCTACACATCTTTTAAATACCTCCAGGGATGATGACTTCACCACTTCCCTGGGCAGCCTGTTCCCATGTTTGACAACCCTTTCAGTGAAGAAATTTTTCCTAATACCCAATTTAAACTTTCCCTGGTGAAACTTGAGGCCATTTCCTCTTGTCCTATTGCTTGTTACTTGGCAGAAGACACCAACACCCACGTTGCCACAACCCCCTTTCAGGTAGTTGTAGAGAGCGAGAAGGTCTCCCCTCAGCCTCCTTTTCTCCAAACTAAACCACCCCAGTTCCCTCAGCCGCTCCTCATATGACTTGTTCTCCAGATCTCTCACCAGCTTTGTTGTCCTTTTCTGGACACGCTGAAACACCTCAATGTCCTTCTTGTAGTGAGGGGCCCAAAACTGAACACAATAATCTAGGTGCAGTGCCACCAGTGCCGAGTACAGGGGTGCAATCATTTCCCTGCTCCTGCTGGCCACACTATTCCTGATACAGGCCAGGATGCTGTTGGCCTTCTTGGCCACCTGGGCACACTGCTGGCTCATGTTCAGCCACCTGTTGACCAATGCCCCAAGGTCCTTTTCTGCTGGGCAGCTTTCCAGCCACTCGTCCCCAAGCCTGTAGCATTGCATGGGGTTGTTGTGACTCAAGTGCAGGACCCAGCACTTAACCTTGTCATCTCATACAGTCAGCCTCAGCCCATCTATCCAGCCTGTCCAGATCCCTCTGCAGAACCTTCCTACCCTCGAGTAGATCAGCAATCCCACCCAACTTGGTAGTGTCTGCAAACTTATTGAGGGCGCACTTGATCCCTTTGTCCAGATCATTGACAAAGATATTAAACAGAACTGGCCCCAATACTGAGCCCTGGGAAACACCATTTGTGACTGGCTGCCAACTGGTTTTGACTCCATTTACCACAACTCTCTGGACCCAGCCATCCAGCCAATTTTTTACCCAGCGAAGAGTACACCAGTCTAAACCATGAGCAGCCAGTTTCTCCAGGAGAACACTGCGGGAAACAGTATCAAAGGCTTTACTAAAGTCCAGGTAGACAACGTCCACAGCCTTTCCCTCATCCAATAGGTGGGTCACCTTGTCATAGAAGGAAATCAGGTTAGTCAAGCAGGACCTGCTTTTCATAAACCCATGCTGACTGGACCTCATCACCTGGTTGTCCTGTACGTGCTGCATGGTGGCACTCAAGATGATCTGCTCTATAACCTTCCCTGCAACTGAGGTCAGGCTGACAGGCCTGTGGTTCTCCAGGTCCTTCTTCCAGCCCTTCTTGTAGATGGACATCACATTTGCTTAAAGTCAACTGGGACCTCCCTGGTTAGCCAGGACTGCTGACAAATGATGGAAAGTGGCTGGGTGAGCACTTCTGCCGGCTCCCTCGGTACCCTTGGGTGGATCCCATCCAGCCCCATAGACTTGTGTGTGTCTATGTGGCCTAGCAGGGCACTAACCATTTCCCCTTGGATTATGGGGGTTTCATTCTGCTCTTGAACACTGAATGTTGGGACGTCAGTTTCATTTGGTGGTGAAAAACTTTCTAAGTCATTTCAGTATTATCTGTCAGTACTTAAGCAGTAGTTTTGTGTCACCAAGTTTCCCCCGCATCCAGTAAAGGATGGAGATTCTCCTTATCCCTCCTTTTGTTGTTAACATATTTATAGAAACATTTTTTATTGTCTTTTATGGCAGTAGCCAGATTAAGTTCTAGTTGGGCTTTGGCCCTTCTAATTTTCTCCCTGCATAGCCTCATGACATCCTTGTAGTCCTCCTGAGTGTCATAAACTCTCCTTTTTTCCATGATTTCCAGCCAAATCTCTCTGTTCAGCCAGGCTGCTCTTCTTCCCCACTGGCTCATCTTCCAGTACATGGGGACCACCTGCTTCTGAGCCTTTTAGATTTCCTTCTTGAAGGATGTCCAGCCTTCCTGGACTGCATTGTCCTTCAGGACTGCCTCCCAACGGATTCTGTCAAGATGGACAGCCTAGGAAGTAGATATCTTCCTATTCACAGAAGAGATTTTTTTGTTTTAGATCTTTTGTTCTCACTGCTGGTTTCAAAAACCCCTAATTAAATATACTCTGCAATTTAGTTAGAGTGCTTCTTACCCCTTAATCAAGATCATCAATAAAGTTATTGATGGAAATACCCATGGAAAGCCTTCCTGAAACAAAATAAGCTTATTTTTAGGTACCTAATTTTTAGACTCTTAAGTTAAAGCAGAAGAATCCTCAATCAGGAATTGTTCATAATGAAAGTAGTTTCAATGACAGCGTTTTTCCTTCCAACAGTACACATTGACTCAGTGTTTCCACAGGGGCTGTAGCTCTCCAGAATACCATTTGGTAACCTAGTTATTCAGCCTTTCTTTCAATATGATTTTGTTGCTCGACACCCCACCACCTAGACCTTGATTCACAGTAGGTAATGGCATCACCAAAAAAGATCAAGGGGGACAATGCCATATGAAGAACCAATTCATTTCTAGGTGGAAAGATTTTTTTTAGTGGGGGCAAGAGGAAGAGAATAAATAATCTGTAAATGAAATCTATTTAATACATTTTTTTATTACTGTTTGATTGTAAAATATTATGGAGTAAAGCTCTTTAGAAGCCTTCTGCCTTATGCATTTGGAGATGTTGATGGCCAGTGCTTATAATCATGGCATTACCTCCAAATGATTGCTGGGTGGCCATATTACGATATTTTAGTCAAACAAATGTGATACTGAATTACCAAAGCAAAATAAAATCACTGAAGTTTAGTATAATGGGAAAGAAAAATATAATTCTTTGTTTACATCCATCCGGGATTTATTATTCACAAAAAATGAGGTAAGAGGTAGTGTCATTCATTTATATAAGGAAATGTCAGGTATTCCTGGTTATGGAAATTATGTTTCCATTTTGGCCAAGAAGTCACACTGGAAGATGACTCATTGAATAAGAAGTTGACAAGACTTCTGGAGTGTTAGGGAAATGATTTAGGGTTGATATGTAAAAAACAATTTGGCAGCTGAACCAGCAGTCCACCAGCAGAAGGATTGCAGCACAACGTTTAATATGCTCAAGACAGGGAAAATCTTCCAGGAGGCAGGAGCTGGAACAGCATTTTGTTCCAGCTGGAGCCTTTGTCTTGTTTTCATATTCAGCTTGAGATACAATGAGCTATGCTAATTGAATAGAGGGCATTACACCTCTAATCAAAATGCCCCAGGACACTAAACCAACAGGGATTAAATTTGTACATGAAAAATACTAATCTCACTGTACTGTCGTATTTGAGAGTTTTTTTCTTCAGGAATATAATACGGTATACGAAGCTTTCTTGGTGGACTTCTAATAGCATCTGTCTAAATTTTTAACTTGGATTTGAATTTGTTGTGTTTAATCCTTCCTGGGACTTGCCTGTGAGACCTTTTTGAGGGCAGGAGATCGTGGATGGGTTCTGAAACAAGCTTCATTATTGCAGAACTATCCTCACTTGAGGAAAGCTTCCACAAGTTTTTCCAAACACTCTCAGCCCGAGAATTCAAGTTAGTTTCCGAGCCTTCACTGACACTGTGTGGCAGCGATAGGAATAGCAAACGTTTTGCTTAAAACTCTTGATTCTGGCGGAAGAAAACGAAAGCATCAGCGGTGAGACGGCGTTAGGAGAGTTGGATTGCTTAATAACCATTAGAAAAATAACTGCTCTTTGTGAAAGCGGGCCTGCGTGTTTTTATTTGCAGCAAAGTTATTAGCTGTAACTTAGAGACTTTTTATAAAATAAAAAACTAAAATAGAGAAAATAATAAAATACACTGGGCGGGCAGCTGGGTTCCAGTAGAGTTCTAGCAGTCAAGAAAATCATGCAGAGTAGGACCACGTTTCTCAGTTTCTCTTCTCTCACATTCTCTCCCACTTTTTTTTTGTTTTAAACTCTGATCTCTTCTTCTAATGGCCATGTTAATACCATTTTTCCTACTTTCTTCCTCACTCTCATTTATAGCTGGGAAAATCAAAAGTTGCATAAAAATTGGCCTATAATGTTAAATTAAGATTTTATACCAAGCTATTTTTACTATTTCATAGGTTTTCAGCAGAAGTCTGAAGAGCTCATTTGGGCCACCACATTGTGCCCAAACTGAACAGGCACCCTGTTAAATCTGTGGTGTCTCCCAAGTTTTGTAGGAAGTCTGGTGCTGGCCTCATCTCCTGTTGTATGATTTTGGAGTACTTTTTGGTAAAATACACTCCCAGTTGAGAATCTTTACTACCTTTCTCATCCTTGCTTCTTTTCTCCAAGCTGAGTGGAAAGCCACAGCTCTCTGCTATTTCACTCTGGATGAGCAGACAGCATTTCCCACTCCATGGAGCTTCCTTTCTCTAGCATGTTTCGTTAGGGTTTATGCAGGAACTGAGTGCCTCCACTTCTCTGCAGAACCAACTGAGATGAAAATGCATATTTAAAGGAGTGAGAGTGGAGAATATACAGAATTCTTTTGCTCCAATACCTAACTAGCTATTATGTATTCAGTGGCATAGTCAAACTGTTTTGCATGCCTATAAAATCATAGAATCATAGAATCTTTGGGTTGGAAGGTACCTTTAAAGGTCATCTATCCCAACACCCCCGAAGTGAGCAGGGACATCTGCAACTAGATCAGGTTGCTCAGAGCCTCGTCCTGCCTGACCTGGAATGTTTCCAGGGATGGGGCATCTACCACCTCTCTGGAAAATCTGTGCCAGTGTTTCAACACCCTCATTGCAAAAAATTTCTTCCATCTATCTAGTCAAATTCTACCCTCTTTTAGTTTAAAACCATTACCCCTAGTCCCGTTGCAACAGGCCCTGCTAAAATGTTTGTCCCCATCTTTCTTGTAAGTCCCCTTTAATTACTGGAAGGCAGCAATAAGGTCTCCCTGGAGCCTTCTCTTCACCAGGCTGAACAACCCCAACTCTCTCAGCCTGCCCTCACAGCAGAGGTGTTCCACCCCTTTGAGCATTGTTGTGGCCTCCTCTGGACCCGCTCCAACAGGTCCATGTCTTCCCTGTGCTGAGGGCTCCAGAGCTGGACGCAGGACTCCAGGTGAGGTGTCACCTGAGTGTAGTACAGGGGCAGAATCAGTTTTTGAACACAGGCTAGAGCATCTTTCTTAATGATCTGCTAGATCACTGGTATTTCAATGAAGCTGTTCAAGACTACTAAATAACCTTGTACTTGAGCAGACTCAGAAAGACATCAAGTCTGGAAGGAATATTTTGAACTAACTTTTTGTCATTGATACCATTCTGTCTTATTCAAATAACAAGTAGCAAATCCTCACAGCTCAGTTTAGCCTTGCACTGAAAGAAAACATTACCAGTGCTTGTGCAAGTTGAAAACAATACTGCAACCAACAGAGGGCAATAAGAGGGGGAAAAAGCTGATTTTTTAAAAAATACCTTCTCTTCAGAGGTTTTTTACACAAACTGTTTTTTTTTTTATACATTCATGGAATAACTTTCTGGGATACTTAATTATTATGGTAGTATGTAAACACGCTAATAAAGATGCTTTTGTGCTATGTGCCATACAAAGAATGGAAAATGGTCTATGCTGCAAAGAACGGATGAGATCAAAAGGGGAAACACACAAGCATAAACAGAGAAATCAAAAGTAGCAAGTTATCTTGCATTTCTATGCTTGTAAATGATTATTTTTTCCACCTTTCAGGTGCCTTTTGCCCCTGTAGATTAGAATTAAAAGCGACTCAGACGCACTTTCTGTACTTTGGCTTTCTGGCATACTGCTACTCCATGAATAGCAAGGGGCATAGTCTTTTATATTTCTTTGAGGAATAGAGAGTACTGGAGTTCATCTAAATTCCATCCGTGTTAAGTCAGTATGACCTAGCTTAGTACAGAGCTGGGAATTAGGAGTCCAAGTTTCTTATTCTGTGTCTGCTTTACTGTGTGGCCTTTAGCAACTCCTGTTCTGCACTTCACTTTCCTTGCATCAAAGATGAAAATTTTATAATATTTTCTTAGCTCTCTGGGGTATCGTGAGGTTTCGTTTGCTCATACTGATAGAAAGCTTTGAACACAACATGCAAAATGCTATGGATTGATTTCTGATACAACTTGCTGCCAATGAGACTGACCTCACATTTGTTAACTTACTGGATTTGTTTTACCAGAAATAACGTTTATGTTCAGGTGCTTTCACCAAACAGGTCAGCACAGGAATGAGTATAGGCCTTGTCAAAGAGCATACGTGTCTGCCTAAATCTTGCACCTTTAGGCACTGACATCCTTGGCTGAAAACAATGCGCTTATCTGAGTCGAGTAGAATGTAGGACTGTTGAAACCATAGTGTAAGAACTAAGTAACCAAATTCTGAACTTTTAAAACAATATTTTATTTAACCTTTTCCTATTGATAAAAGAAATAAAAAGTACTGAAAACATTGCCTCTTAATATCAACTTTTGCCTAAATACAAGACAGGACCGTACTTTCAATATGAATTGCACTCAAGATGAAGAACAAGCCATAACTAAAAGCACAAATCTTCAAATTTATAGTGTTAAGAGTTAAAATTAATGCAAGTGAAATGGTGTTTGCATTTGTTTCTGCCAGCATTGCCTTTCCAACTGCAAACAACATTCCAGAGGGGCAGCAGTGTATTATCTTCCCTGTTAGGTGCTGCCTCTGCAACTGTAAGTTGTAACTGCAGTAATCCCGCGCACCAATAACAGTGATAAAACTCTGGATAGTTATATTGTAATTATCATGCAATGCTATAGAAATAATTAGTATGCAACGGAAATCACCCAAATGGGAAGAAAATACAATTAATATGACGTTTCCTTTAAGTTTTTGAGTTATAAGCCTTGCCTTTCAGATATCTGAGGCCACAGCTAAGAGAACCTGGAATTCTGTATTCAGGAAGAAAAGAATAGAAGAGATAGATACTGTGGGAGATTTTCTCCAAAAACAGTACAAGAACAGTGAAAACCTTTGCAGTTTTCAGTTACATTTATAAGAGCATATTAGATATACAGCAAAGATTAAATTTACGCAAGCTATAAAATCTGGAACCATGTCTGCATCATGTTAAAAGGTATGAATAACATCTATTGTGGCACAGCAGGGGTTTTAGATGAAACTTGGAAGCCTACACCCTAAAATCATAGTTGATAAAGTCACCTTTTCTTAGAGAAACTGAAGGCCACCTAGCCTCTCCCTCTCTCTTTGTCCTAATTTACACCTAAACGTCTAAACATAGCCCTCACGAAGAAGTGCTCTAATCTCAGCTCCTGCTAAAGCTCTAGTAAGGTCTTGAATGAACATTCCACCAATTTTGATCATTGCACTCTGACCACAAAGACACGATCCAGTCTGAAGAGTGTCTAGAGAACAGCAACAAGGATGGCTGCAGAGGTTCTGAAAATGACTGGGAGTAAAAGATGAAAAGTTCTGAAGTTGTACAGCCTGAAAAGAAAACTGAGGAAAGATGTAACAACCATCTTTACACATGTGAAGCATTGGTGCAGGGAAAAACTCTTCTTCATTCCTGCCTGTGTGCAGGACAAAAGAGTGATATAAATAGCAGCAAAACAAAAGTAGATTACACAAAATGTTATACTTAGAAATGTTTTGGGTTTTTTTAATAAGGAAGATAGTTGAACACCGCAACACAGTTAAGGGAGGCATGTTATCTTCAAATATAACAGATTTTAAAATGTAATCTTGCCAACAATGGTTTAGTGGTAGTCTTTCTGTAGTCGTGTTGGTCTAAAGACTTAAACAAGACAAAATCTGTGGAATGAAGTAATATATTTTATTAGATCAACTGATGCAGCTGGAAGATGGACACAAGCTTTCAGGCACACCATCCCTCTTAGGATCTAAAGAAGCATCTGATCTCAAGAGCTTATGTGCCTTAAAGTCTGTGTATTTTTTTCCAGCTGTTTTAGATAGTTTAAGAAGAGAATGACTTAACTCTATCTGATTCCATTTTAGATTTGGACAACCTCTTGAGGCCCCTTCTAACTACATTCTGTAGCATTCTGTGATCTGTTTAATGTATTTAAATAAAGCATAGTGCTATATCCTGACAGATTAAGGAGACTTTGAATCTTCATCCGGATTTGCATGATGAATGAATTATTGTTTACAGGAGAAAAACCTTTGATGTACAATGACTTGTACTGTTTTCTTACAAGAAGTATTGTGGTGTTTCTGGAAAATTTTGTGCATCTGTTTTTAAAGAGCTTTTGGTGACTGAATCTAAAACATTCAAAAGCTATTGATTGCTACAATCTCTCAGGGTTTTACTTCCAAAGTTATTCAAAACCTTATTTTTAGGATAGTTTCTCAGACTCGATTTTGGCATTTTTAATGTATTAGGTTATGAATTTAGTACAACCATGTTAAAGGACCAATTTGCCTCATTTATAAAAGCCTTTCAAATTAGAAAAAAAGGAGAAGCAAAGATATAAAACAAGCTTTAAAGGCACATCATGTAAAGTGTCTGCTACATGCTGCTTTTGATCACAGTAATCATCATAAAAAATGTATCACATTTAAAAAGGGTAGTCCTCAATACTGCAAAAATTACCTTTATTTACTTACCTCAAACCACAGTTACCCAGACAACTGTTACAGATCCTCTGCAGACACAATAGATATATCATGCCCAGCAAAATATTTCATAAAATTATTTTTGTCTTAGTGCAGTTTACAAGATTCCATGTGGTAGCAATTTGAATTAAGCATCACACGATTGTAAGAAAAAGATAAACTTTTACAAATGTAGATGTGTATTGCCATAGACGAGAGCCAATGGATTAAGATAGACATGAAGAAAGCTGTGTGAATATTTAGTGAAGATAAACTAGCAGGAAAATAAGATGCTTTATATGTCAGATTATTTCCCATGCTGTGGTCTGTGGAAAACTTATTCTTTGTGTACTATGATTCTTTCTACATGTACACTCTTGTTTCCACTCTAAAAGAAAACACATGGTTCTTACACTGAACTGCATATTCAAATATTCTGTGTTAAACAAAGGACACAAACATTTCCTTAATTCTCCAAAGCCAAGCGTTTTCTTGTCGATGCATTCCCAAAGTCATTTCCATCTCACTAACTTGTCTTTCCAAATTCAGTTTGCGTTGCAGTGTGGAAGAATCACCACATGCGGACCGTTACCAACTATTTCATAGTGAACCTTTCTCTGGCTGACATTCTGGTCACAATTACTTGTCTTCCAGCAACTTTAGTAGTGGACATCACAGAAACATGGTTCTTTGGGCAGCCCCTCTGCAAAGTGATTCCCTACTTACAGGTATTATTTTACTGTGTTTGTGTATACATGTTACGAAAAGGACAAAGAACAATAGCATCTTCCTAGCAGTGATGATCTGACGGAAGTCTATCCCTGCTACTGAAGTAGATATGTCAAGGTATATGCTGAGGATTAATGGACTGTTCCACTTGTGAATATGTTTATGCTTAATAAATATTTTTCTCGGCCCATCTGACTAATAGACTTGGGCAATACACTTTCTGGAAAATTTGTCTGATGCTCTTCATTTTTCGTGATCTTTTTTTAATGATTCAGAAGGGGTATAAAGCAATAAAAATGTCTGTACCTAGAATTACAGTCATTTATACTCTGTGTGTGGGGACCCAAACAGCCGCACAAGTGTCCAGGACAGAGAATAAAACTTCTGAAGGGAGATTGGGCTTTCATATGTGTTTAGTGACTTACTCTGCCTTCTTTTGAGATAGTCAAAGTTCACCGGGAGCTGATCAGATTGTCTGCCTTAAGCAATAATTTCCACCACTCATTTACCAGTGGACTTAATTAATTATGAGATCATTTGCATCAAAATGATTGACAAATACCTTTTCTAGGAATATTTGGTCAGATGAACTGATGGGGCATAATAGAATGACAAGTGCTTGGCCTTTCAGTCATTATAAATCAAAAGAGTTAAGCAGATCTCTGAATGTATACAGGTGATCAGCTCTATGCCTGCAGCACAATTTATATATATCGTACCTGCATGGCTGAAGAGCCACATTGTCAAGGGCAACAATTCTCCAGCAGGTATGTCCTCTACTCGATACAATCAAAATCACAAAATTTTTTTCAAAGCTTCCATTCTAGTGGAAGAAAATCTGAAGAGAAAGTGAAATGATCACCTAGTGTGCAGCGTGAAAGAGTAAAACCAAAGTGATAGGTTAGTTCGTATACTGAATAGAAGGTAAAATGACTTAGTCTGCCTTAGGCTGATTGTTGTTGGTGGTTGTTTTTTTTTCATGAGACCCTGCATTTCCATTGTTCCTGTGAAAACTGAAAAGGCAAAATGATGGTACTGGTATCCAAATATAACATAGAAAACAAACAAACAAAATTGTTCTACAAGAAAAAAGATCTAATTAGTCTGTAATGCTTTAAAAGTAGTTTTTCAGATAAAGTTTTTCAGATTCTTAGTTGCATAAATTTGCTCTTTCAGAGTCTGACCCTTCTACACCTACTCAATTTACGTAGCACCCTAATCTGTGAATTGTCCTGTTGATTCTTGTGGGACTACAGCAGATGAGGATATCTGTTGTAATTTTGTAAGAAGTAATTTTTAAAAGGAGTCTTTTTCTGTGAATAATTTCTATTTAATCATTACAATTAAAGAGCTAACTATGTTGAAATTAGAAATAATTTTTAAAACTCTGGGAAAAAATACAATAAATAACTTTTAAAGCTCTGAAAAAATTACATTTACATTCACATAGTATTTCCTTTTCTTTAGACAGTTTCAGTCTCTGTGTCTGTGCTAACACTCAGCTGCATTGCTTTGGATCGATGGTATGCAATTTGTCACCCTTTGATGTTTAAAAGCACAGCCAAGCGAGCAAGGAACAGCATTATAATTATCTGGATTGTGTCCTGCATCATAATGATTCCTCAGGCTATTGTTATGGAGTGCAGCAGTGTGTTCCCAGGATTAGCCAACAAAACCACCTTGTTCACAGTGTGTGATGAGCACTGGGGAGGTGAGTGTGTCATTGACCGTAAAGACTGAGTCTGTACTGCTGTCAAGTAATAAAAATATCAGGCCATATTAATATGCATTCAAGTTGTATAAAGATATCACAAAATGTTCTTAATTATATAAGCTTTCCTAGAACTACCTTTTTTCAAATACTGTGAAAATCTATTTTCTTTTGTATTGCTAAGACTTAAAAGTACATTTTAAACCAAGTTTAAATGAATGAGGCTGGCTTATGTTTTGACTGTGTTAATGTTTCCCAGAGGGCAGAAATGTTCCCACCCTCAAATGCTTATATAATTCTGTGATAGATGGACATTGCAGTTTTACAAAGACTTCAGTATTTAGCCTTAAGAAATAACCACAGCATTTCTGTTTACCCGATATATTGCTTTTGCTAATTGCTGATATTTGACTAGTCTTTATAGATATCTCCTGGGACTTCAATGCAAATTGCAAGTCATTACAGAATTTACAGAGATGTCATTGATATGGGGTAACGAATTAGTCTACAATTTGAAATTTGTCATGGACAAGATAATTTAAATTACTTTGTAAATGTAATCAGTTACAAATGATTCTATCCAAGAAGTGTGATTCTGCCTTTCCAGTTTAACTTTGAATCTAACTTGTTCTGTATTTGAATTTGGCTGTAAGAAGCCCTAAGTGTTGCCAGGGAGTAACTACTTTTATTTTGTCTCCGTTCACAGCAAGTGGTGTTAGCCACCCACCTGAATGGTTAAGACTCAACTCTGGTGGGCCTTGGCACAACTCCAATGCTAATAGAGCATATGAGTTACGTACTGTGACTCTGACACTGGATATAATGACCATCAGTAATACCATTATTCACACACAGGAAAATAAAGCCAACTTTGCCAAAACATATAACTAAAAGATGCCTGTTTAATAGCCTCGAGTCAGACTAAAACACAATCAGATTGTCTCCCAGAGCTGTCTCTGCAGAAGAAGATTACAGTCCTGTGAACAATTAAGATAAAATACGACTGGATCACCTGTACTTAATTATTGTGATAAATTAGTTTAAGCAGACTGAATTGCTAAGGGCTCTTCCATGTGCTGTTTTGGAAGTTTCTCCCCTGCTAACGGCCTCTGCAGGGCCACCAGGGGATTAATGAGAAGACATTGGCTGTCACATTCCCTGTTTTTTGTCTCCTTCATCCCAGTTAGTACTCTGGGACAAGGCAAGGGGGCAGAGATGACCATTAGCTAGCTGGCACTCACTGCAGACAAAGATGTCCTGAAAGCTTGTAGGTTAGAAGAAACCTCTGTTAAGCTATGAGTACTGTACTTGCTGTTTCACTGGAGAGGACACATCTGCTCTTTACTTCTAGCGTTCATCTGTGAACAATTATGTATCCCAGTCTGCTGCTGGATGCTGCTGTATTTATGTGACTATTTTCTTTCGCAGTGTTCACTCCAAGTACAACTTGTGTCCACTCATTTTGGCTGCAGAACTAATTTACCATGCCTTCAGTAGTTCAAGTGTAGATCTGCAGCAAAGATTCTTTTAATCAACCTAGGAAATGACCATTATGTAGTTAATTCATTATGGATTCAGGAGAGCATTTAATAGGGAACACAGTCTCAAAATTTTCAGATCTGCACTGGCCAATTTTGATTCCCAACAAGAAAATGCTGCTGTCAAACTACAGAGTCTGTAGTAGCCTTGGAACTATTTTAAAGAGAGCTCCTCATTCAGTGCTGTGCTGAAGTAGTTGCTGCCCACAGATAAGCCTGAGCTGAAGTGCCCATTATGCAAAAGAAAAAAACTCCCATGTCTTGGCAAGACTCTACTCCTATGGAGTGTATTTGTCCAAAATGAAATCTACTGATCTTCAGGTTATGCTGTGAGCCTTCACTTGGATGTTTGGAGAGGTAGAAAGGGGTATAATAAAGGCAAGTACTTGCACATAGAATTAAGTTCTTTTTCTGTGTGGCTTCTGAAATGAACTGCAAACACTCCAAAATGATTTTTTTTTAATTTATACTGAGCATGAAAGGCAAATAATTTTACATTAAAAATAAGTTAAAATTTGCTGAAATGGGAAGCTTTTCATTCCACTGAAAGATAATAATCCTATTTTTATCCGTCTGCCTTTTTAATGAATTTTTCTTCTAATGATAATGCACCATCATTGCTAGTTATTCTGCTGGTGCATTTCAGCTATCCATAAAAAATATCCTCTCCAGTTTCTAATAATACCTTATCGTAGTAACTTGAGAGAAGAACTTTTCTATGCATCAAGTTACAAGTAGGTTGCTCAAACCATGGAATTACTTAGTAAATGTAGAGTTGACCGTATATTATCAATGAGGATAAAATATAATACATATGTACCTTAACATTCCTTTCAGACTATGGACAATAGAGTGTCATTAGCTACAAATAATTTCCATTCGACTGAAAATGTCTGAGGACACTGAGTTCGGCCAAAGCATAGAAGATGCAGTTTTTCTACTGAAAACCAGTGTTTGAATCACAAAGGCCCCCAAAGAGAAGAACAAAAGAACAAAAGAATGGGTAACAGGGCAGCAGTTTATAAAGACGGGTGAGACTTCAGGCCAGAAGAAGGAATAGAGAGCCAACATTTTCAAAGAAAGTAGTTGCATTTTTTTGGACTTTGTTTTGCCTTTTTTGTCTATGGGAATATCGAGGGTCAAAGAAAGCTACATAGGAGGAGGGTGAAGAAGAAAGAAATTTAGGTTCCTACAAATAAGCTATATTTGCTTAGAGAAAGTGGGGATGTAGATACTGCACATCCTAAAGACACCCTGAGCAAATCCTATAGGAGAGTCAATTTAGAGGAAAGGGGTCATATTTGGGTGTCTACTGCCTTTTTTTAGAACTGCATATAGTTTGTGCTGTTTAAAATTAGGGTACGTCTGATTAAATCTTTGCAGAGCATCATGTACACTCTGTGTCCCAAGGATGTTAAACTGTAAATTGTCAAGGTTGGGACTGCAAAAAGGGGGTGTTTAATGACACTTTCCAAAGTGTTTTGGATGTCTATTCTAATTCTGGGAACTCAGGGCCACTGAAACATGAGGTGCTATGGAGGACTAACAGGAAGCCTTGTCCAGGAAAATGTCAGAGATGCCAAAGCAGGAGACAGCACTGTACCCTACTCAGACTTAGGTCCAGCTGCTGAAATCCATACAAGTCTGATGAGTGTCTGGAAGGAAGGTCTGATCAGCACTGTGACACTTGGGGTCCTTAACAGTGAACAAATAGTGGCCACCCTGACTCATAAGATTTCAAGCATGCTGTTGGAGACCTGCCAGTGACTGCAAATGGAGCAATAGTTCAGCCTAAACCAGGGCTCAATTTCTTTTTAATTGCTTCTGGCATTCCTGAATATAAAATTCATTGCCAATTCTAGGCTGAGGGTTTTTCATTTTGAGTACTGTCTAATAACAATATTTTATTTGGGAATGCAGAAGGATCCAACATGTGACCTATGCAGGCTCACTTAAGGAGCCAGTGTTGGACACAGTTCTATAATAGTCTGTAATTGCTATGTGCTGAATTTGATGATAAAGTGCCAAACTAAAAGAAACGTATATTAAAATGAGTTCACCATGTGTCCGAGTCAGCTAAATACATGCTCTTAGAGCTGTTCGCGAGAAGCATTAGCCAAAGTGCATTAGCCAACCCCTTTGCAAATGATAAAAAGAATGTGGAGATAATCCTTTCCCAAAACGACATGGTTGAATGGAAACAAAGGGAAGACTTTATGTTCCATTTCCTCGTAGACTACTCATAAAATAGTACAAAAACATACTGTCTTAATTCTGAAAAACAAATAGCTGGAAATTGCATTATTACATGAAGGTTTATCCATCGTGTTTATTGAAGCGTTCAGAATTTAAGGAAAAACTTCTGGGATATTTTAATGCAGAAAGAAGTTATAATATTGCTAATACTAAAATTATGCTTGGTATTGTCATGAATTCATAACTCAAGCATAATATATCAGGTTTGAAAACATAATTTTAGTATTAGCTAACTGTAAGTACTCTGACATAGGAACATAGACCATGTCATGTAGTCGAATTTTCTCTGTTCTGGGCACCCACTTCATAACATCCCTATTTATTAAGCTTTAATCTGAAAGTATACTCTTTTAGCTGCATTGCTTCTTCATATTGGTAACTCCAAACCTCATAGGTGTCTTCCTGAGACTAGGGAACCTGGGAACTCTCTACTGATGCTCAGCAAACTTGATAGTCTTGTTGGGTTTCCCTGTTCTTAGGGAAGCTGTCAAGAGTACCAATTTCATTATGCAGCTATGGCTTAAGGAAGTATTTCATTTGCTAGACATATCAGAACTTTTGAGTCTGGGTTGTTTTCAGTTTGTATACATATGTATACGTATACCTGTATGTATAGATGTATTTACACAAATATAATAAAATTCTGGCAAAAATCCAGAATCTGTAGTTTCAATCTTCTACTTCCTTGCTTCATTGAAATCAGTCTGGAACACAGTGTCAAGAAGGAAGCTTTAGAAAAGTTTTAAAATTTGTTTAATAACCCCTGCAGCAGACAGAAGGTGGCTTGTTTTAGCATACTGATCCTTCATCAGGTGGAGTAATCATACTGTATGGCTGATGATGAGTAGGAATGCCAATCTCACCCCAGTCCAAACCCCATGACCACCTGTTTGCTTTTTGTCCCCTCCTCTCTTGTCAATAAAACAGCAGCCAGTGATGTGAGAATCATTAATTTCTTCTTAAAGAGATGGTTACTCCAGCTAAGAATGATCTCCCCCTGTCCTGAAGCCCATTAAGTGACCATGGAAGGCAAAGACACTTTTCTCCTTTTCTGCTTGGCAGTAAGAGGTTCAGCAGTCCCAATCAGGCAGCTTATATATCACCATAGACTGATTGATGTTCTCATTCAAGGACCCTGGAACTCACTTACTTGATAAATGTACGGTATCCCAAACCAGCCCTTCCTCCTTCTTGCTGTTGTGATTGTCAAACAGCTTTAAAGCTTTTCTTTGGCTTGAGAAGCTAAACAGAGTCACGCTTCTTAGGGAAACGTTCTACAAAGGGCTTTGCCCTGAGTGGAGGAGGGACAGGTCTCCTTTGACGTTTAGCAGCTGGCACTTTCCAGGTGGCTAAACTTCAAAGGCAAGCGTTAGGATCTTCCTCCAACCTGGTTCCTCAGTTCTTTGTAGATAGCTAGGCTCATTTAATGTTTCACTTTACTTGGAATGCTGAATTTGAAGCCATAAACCCCAGATGGCCTTTTAAATATGTACCGACCTTCTACCTGAAAGGGGCCTGGCTGCCTGCAGAACATTGATGAGGCAGGTGGCACCTCCTTCTGAGCAGAAAGAATGTACTTTCAGCTCTGACCTCCCGTGATCCCAGCAAGTCACATTACTCCAGTTTCTCCTTAATCTCTCCACCCGTGAAGTATGCATGTCGGTATTTTCCTGTCTGACAGGGCTGCTGTGAGGCTGCATTTTCTGGAATGCAAAAATGAGTTTGAGATCATCAGTCAATATACAAGCCCAGGTTATCACCACTTATAAAAAACCTGCCCCAAATGGTCTGCCTCCCCCAGGGACATTGACAAGAGCTAGTAGCTGCAGCTGCTAGTTAAGAGTTGGTAAGTTGATTTGCTACAGGATCTTAGAGCAAGTAAGGAGCTAAATGCTGTTCATCTGAATTTTTTTAACCCTGATCCATAAAAGCTGTCAAATGTCAATGGCAACATCTCTGTTACCTTTGCTAGCAATGAGCATGGGCTGGATTTTGCTAAGCAAGTTTCTCTTTCTCTGTTACTGAAGTTTTTCTGACTGGTGAACCAGCTGGTGCTTTCAGGCCCAACACTGCGTGTGGTATTAGTCGAGTCTGGGTTTGAGGGTGAGCCTGGAGTTAAGACGACGGTGTACTCCTCCCTGCTGTGAGAATTATGGGCCAAGTCTTCGTACCTCCTTGTCTAATCAAAGTGTAAGGGATTCTCCTGGCATGCAAAGGGACCTCTTGTTTCATAGGGTCCACAATCTCAGCTACTTTAAGAAGCAGAAAATAAGTTTGACTCAGCAACATTTTGATCTCATGCAATTCTTTTTTTTTTTTTAATTATTAGAACTACAATCAATACAGAGTTTCAGTTACAGATCTTATCGTCCTGAAACATTCAGAAATTCTGGAAATTAACATAAACATTCCTTCTTTACTCTAGCCAAAATGCAGTGCTTAGGATTACCATGCAATCTAACTGCTCATGGAGTGCACAGTTTCTATTCTGCCTCATAACGTCTCTCTCCATAATGTTCATTCCTTTTCTGAGACCATCCATAAATGTTAAGTTGTAATTAGTATCAACATTTGGTAATACCAAACTACATTTTATGTTACAAAAGTGAAAGCAAGTTTTCCAGGCACCCACTGCACATTCTGCTATAATCTAATGATGAAGTATATGACACAACACTCTTAAAACACAGTGCACAGACAGATATTTGTCTCTAAGCAAGTAACATTCATAAGTTGTCTTTTGAAAGAGATACACAGGAAACTAGAACACAGTGGTAGCAAACTCATTATTGTTAAAGCTGAGTCAAAAATAATCTTGGCAATTTCCTAAGTTCAGAGCACTTAACTCTAAATTTATTTAATTAAGTCTATTTTTTACAAATGTAATCAGAATAATAAATCATTGAGTCTTAATCACGTTTATTCTGCCACCAAAAAGTGATTTAAAACATATCTCTCCCTCCTCCAATCAGCATCCTCTGTGCTCTCGTCTACATTCTCTATAGGTGAGAGACTGTGCAATTTACTCAGGGATACATAGTAACCTTTGCAGAATTAAAAATAAAGACAATTACACAATCTGTTAAATACGTCAAAGATGAGGTAGGTTGGATAATTAGTTAACTATTGTTAGATAATGAAATTTTCTATCTTTCACTGATTTAATAAAGAGCAAATCTTAAGACTTCATACCTAAAGCAATAATGTGATATGAAAGCAATAATATGATATGTGATGCTTGAGATAAAAGCACGTTTATAATAGCAACAGAATGTACATAGAATTGATTAAAAAAATCAATCCTGATCATAATATTATTGGATACATCTTTCCTTATAACCTATTACATTTGAAAAACACATGCATATCTATATGGATAATTTGGCTTTAAGTGATTTTGAAATGTATGTATATTTAAATGCACTTTTCCATTTGAATTCTCTTTCCAGCTGAGGTTTACCCCAAAATGTATCACACATGCTTTTTTCTGGTGACATACATGGCACCACTGTGTCTTATGGTGTTGGCCTATTTGCAAATATTTCGAAAGCTGTGGTGTCGCCAGGTAAGTCAGTTAACACTAGCTCTATTTGCTTGCTGTTGTGACTATATGCGGATTCCTATGCACAATCTTCTTCTCTATATGCTCCATGTTGTCACATGGATTTTTACATCCAGCACTGTTTCCAGGTTCAGAGGCACTGCTGGCTTACAGCCACCTTGGGTAGGCACTGAGATGCATTAAAAAAAGAAGGCAGTCAGGCTGAATGTAAACCCCTTCTTGCTCATGTCTATGAAGGGCTTAGAGGGAGAGAAAGAGAGAAAAAGGCAACAGAAAGATAGATTATAGGCAGGAGAAAGATCCCTCAGTATCTGAAATGTTTACCAAAATACCTTAGATGACCTTATTTATGCTGCTAAAATCTCCTGTAGGAGCCAAGAGTTAGGATTGACCTTTTCGTTTTGTTAGTAGTCTGTACAGTTTTTTATTTTTATTTTTCATTCTTCAAAGTCTCAGGTTCATAGCAGGTCCAATCTGAACAAAAGTTAGATTAGAACATCCAACTATCAGAACTGCGAGACTGGAATTGCCTGATGTGAAGCCGGCTGTTATCAGTAACTTTTGATGTGAATTACTGACAAATAATTGGCATGATTTCTAATGTGAACATCTGTTTTTTCAATCTAATTAAAAATACCAGAAAGGAAACAGAAGTACTAAACAAAAAACCCCAAGCAAGCAAGCACACAAAGAACATTTGAACTTAAGTGGCAATAATGATGTGAATTTTTTCAGGAAGGTTTTTCCCTCTCCAACAATTTGAAGTGGTGTCAGCTTGAGAATCATTTTCTGGGTGTGAACAATAATCTGTCATGCATCAGTTTAAGGTTCTCTCTGCTGTCTTCTGCTTTGTCTGGGATTTATCTATAGCTGTAGTCTTCTGCCACCCCCTGCCCTGTCATTCTGTAAAGGACAATAAACTCATCCCGTTGAAGACATGATGCAAGATATTCCCTCTCCTGCCCTGTCAAATGCCTGTAATAATGGCTGACATTTCCATCAGGATATGGCCATGAATCATTTCTCTCTCACCATTACGTCTGACACCATCCAAATTTGAGGCTGTCCTGGCCAGGGCATAATATCTGCCACAACAAGAACATTTTTTATGTGGTTCAAAATGATCCATCAGAGAAATCACAAGCAGACTTTAGATTTCTAAATATACATATGTTAAAAGTAAGAATTGAATCTTATACTGACAAAAAACATATCTCTTGCAAATAACTAAAATATAGGAAAAACCAAATACACTTTAAGGCATTTTGTTATCATCCATACATCATAATAGCAATTATTGTCACTTCTAATCAGATTAAATTAAAGCAGAGTTGCTCTTCACCTTGCTGTTTATCTTTAACTTATTATTTTTGCTTTTAATTTCTTACATTTATAAGGTTCAATAACAAGATAGTTCGAAAGTAAAATTTAACCTTTACAATTTGAGGGGACTTTTCACCAGAACAAAGGCTTTGCTCTGTTAGTTTTGAAATTAAGGTCAGTCTAACATAGCTCTAAGATGCTCTGCATTGCTGAATGAGTATCCGTCCTGTAGCACCCAATAACCTTATCACCATATGCCTTTTTAACCTTCTCTTCTGTACTTTCTTTACAATCTACCTAGTCTCTCAAACTGTTTGTTAATTATGTTAATGCAAAAAAATTGTTCTTAACCTGTATGTAGATTGAAAATGCTGGTTCAGATTCAGAGCAGATGTTGAATGACTGGAAACCAACTTGGTTTGTTGTTTTTTTTTTCCCCCCAATTGTATTAGCTGGCCGACTTCTTCTTCACAATATTTCTTCTCCCTATACATCTTGCATGCTGACAAGGTTAGGATGATCCTTTTTTTTTCCCAGTGGCAAAAAGACAAATAGTGCTACAGGCTCAGTGCTATCAATGACGCGAAATTACAGATGTCTCTTCCTAATATAGATGATATAATGTATATGTATAGATTATACATAGCACTATGTATAAGAGGCTGCACTAAGTGAAATTAAAAACACTGCACATCTATTATCAACCGTGACTTGGCTGCAGACATGAGGCATCTTTCTAAGTGCAACAGGTGTGCCGTAATCAGTCATGTAGAGCAAATGAATGCACTGCTCTAAATGTATTATTTGATAATACTTTCAATTAAGAAATCATGCTGTTTACCAGAACTTCAGTTAAATATAGTGATCCTATTGCAAGGTACAATAAGGCTTCCTGATGTACGTGATAGATAAAACACAGCAAACAGTAGATGCTTTCTACGCCTCACACTTTTTCTAATGGTTCTTTTTTAAAATGGTGTGTGTTGTGCATGTAAATTTTCAGATGACTAAAGGTCAGATAAGTTTACAAGCTATCCTTACCATACTTTGTGCAATAGCTCTTAAAATTACTAATAGTGTCTTTGAGGCAGATCTTTGAATTAATTATTCATCTTTGTAAAGACAAGAACAGTCATGCCACAAATGCCAGGGATTTGGGGTAATTTATTTTAATTATTGTCAAGGAAGTAGTGACTTAGAAGGCTATGTTCTCTTGGGGATTTTAAGTAGATTAAAAGTAACTTCTGAACAAATAAATAGGACTGGATGGATTTATGATGAAAGCATTGGTACATAATTTGTATTATCAAGTTCCATACTGTAGGCTTCGATTTACTGATGTACAAATGCATTGACACTAAAGCCCACTCATATTAATAACTAGGTACCCTACCCATTTTCATTTTGTCAGCTGAAATATACCCTTCCAATCTTTGCAATTTGTTATTACATTTGGAGAGATTTACTTTGGTTAGAAACCCCTTGATAATATGAGGGGATAGAGGAAAGGTCTGTACAACTGCAACTTTTAGCACCTGTTTGGACACCGCTGGTGGGCTTCTAGTGAATCATTGGAATTACACAAATTCTCCACAATTATCTCTATATGGATTCATTACTGAAAAGCATATCTATGCATTATGTTGGCATGCGTATACTTGTACATACATAATCATAGAATCACAGAATTGTTTATGTTGGAAAAGACCCTTAAGATCATTGAGTCCAACTGTAACGCTAACACTGCGAACTCCACCACTAAACCACGTCCTTAAGTGCCACATCTACATGTCTTTTAAATACCTCCAGGTATAGTGACTCCACCAATTCCCTGAACCCTTTCAGTGAAGAAGTTTTTCCTAATATCCAATCCAAACCTCCCCAGCACAGCTGGAGGCCATTTCCTCTCATCCTATCACTTGTAATTCACGTGTGTGTGTTTACATAAATGCGTATTTGTAAATGTTTCTGTATACACACACACTTCTGAAGTGTTACACTCCTTAGGTGGTACTGGTTCAGCTATGCATCTGGGCATGTATAGCTTTTTTTTTCTCCTGATAAAATTCTTGCTGTATTATTGGCTATTGATGCCACAGTAGCAAAGCCCAGGTGTATGCCGGGTAAAGACTGAGGAAAACAGGGCTCTTTACAAAGGTTCTCAATGCAAACTCCTGAAGATTTAGCAATTTAATGCATAGTACACTGAGACTGTACATTGTATACAGTCCTACCTTTGATCACCTCTTGCCATAAAAGACTGCTTAAATACCAGAAAAGACCCTTCTACCTGCACGCACAGGTACAAACCACGTACACAGTCATCTCTAACATTATTGTAGAAATAGCCATTCACAGTTTTGAGCCAAGATAATGTTTCTCTTCATCTAAATTGCATCTAGCTACCGTAGAAGCTGGTCACTGATTTCTTCAAGTGAATCTTTGGCATAATCAGGAGGGAGAGATTTGGCTGAATTTCTCTGCTTCCATCTCTCGTTCTTGCTACAATATGGTCACGCAGTATGACTGAAAAGGAAGGAAGAGCTTCGGCTTCAAAGTTAGAAGAACAGAATATAAAAGCACTCCTGATAAGCCAGAATCAGAACCTTAGAGAGTGTATTATCTCAGTAGTGCATGGCAAAGGCGTGTTGCAGTACTACACCCCACAGCTAAGTAGGGTAAATCCCTTGCAATAGGACAGACATGTCCAAGTATGAAAATTGTACTGCTGATTTCAGCTGAATGAGTGGGAACCCACAGTAGAAGTAAGTGCAAGGGGTTTTGTTATTTTTGCTTTATGTCCATAGAGACATTAGTAAAGAAATAAATGTTATAATGCATCCCCTGTTCTGCTTCATTGATTTCCTGTTCATTAGAACACAGCTTTGCCAAAATGTCCCAATAGTTGTAAATCAGTTTTGATGATGCACATAAACTCTAAATTAAGGGCTTGTCTGTGCAAGGAAGCTATTCACAAAAAAAAACCCCACCAAAACCCAACATTATAGCTTTTCTGGAACAATAATGAATGTGCATACTTTTATTTTAGACCAAGTATTCCCTTTATAGATTACTTTTTTCTGAAATAAACACCCAGAATTTCATTCTTTGCTTGTCAGTTCATGTGGATAAGCCCTAATTTTTAAAATGTTACAATAGATAATTTGAATTTTGCAATTACTTTTAAATATGAATTATTTTAGACTCATGAGACTAGTCACCCTGCAGACAATCGCACTATGCATAAATAAAACCATATTTCTACCCAAAAGTTTTTTAAATGTATAACACTGAAAACATTATTAATGTCATTGTAACAGAGCTCTCTGAGAAGGTCTTCCATCTGTAGTCTTTTACCTTTGGATGCAGACCAGTAATTTTGAAGAACTGAAGCAAAATTATTTTATTTTATTGGTTTATGTGAGGGCACAGAAAACAAAAACTGAGATTTTTTTTTAATAGCAAGGTGTTGCATCTACCTTTTGCAAGGTATCTTTGACTAATCTAATTCTTCTGACATCTTGGCACTCTTCCATGATTCCCTTCTATTAATCACTATACATACATTCAGTTTTGAAGAGCCTTGCAGGGACATCCACACTTCAGCTGTGATTTTTTTAGCTGCTTTCTGGTCATCTAGATTGCATATTTGGAAGTTTTATGGTACTTAAGACTGTGTACACTTTAAATCCTTGTTTTCCAATGCTGAAAAGCTGTTTAGTATCTTAAATTAGCGGCATATTAATGGGATGAACTACTCTGTCATACCAGAAAACATTTAATGTAGAACTTTACAGCAACGTAATTGCAGTAGTAGGGTTGGTAAATGTGATAGTCTGAAGAGACAAGCAAGGCAAGGTATTTGGGAAGTAAAGACAATTTTAATACATCAGTTGATATACTTGGATAAAACACTGGTCTATGCAGACCTTCAGGTGTGTCTGAAATCTGGTTTGTTCCTTCCAGCTACATCGATTAATTTAATAAAAAAGGATACTTCTCCCTACAAGATTACATTATGTATGTCAACATGTCTATTTTCCTTGTTACAGCTACCCACAGTGCTAGTTTTTCAAAGTGCCTCTTATTTTGTCATTTTTAGATTCCAGGAACTTCTTCTGTTGTTCAGAAAAAATGGAAGCCTCTGCAGTCCTCGGCACAGCCCCGAGGGCTGGGACAATCAACGAAGTCAAAGATTAGTGCTGTGGCAGCTGAAATAAAACAGATTCGTGCAAGAAGGAAAACAGCACGTATGCTAATGGTCGTCCTCCTGGTTTTTGCACTTTGCTATCTGCCAATTAGCATCCTCAATGTCTTGAAAAGGTAAAGTTTGTCCCAAAATATAAACAATTGGTAAAGCTTTCCATCCAAAACGAATCCCCTGTTACTAAATTCCTCTTATTCTGGCAGATACTTTTGAAGGAGAAGCTAACTTATTTCCTGATAAAGAAATTGAAAATAATCATACACTTGTAAGAAAAAAAAAATATCTGTAGTATTTAAACTAAAGGCCAGATTGTGAAACCCTTATTAGCAAGCTCTTCCTCATGAAAATGATCTAGCCTAGCTCCTCATTAAAACCTATCATTTATATGGAATTACAGCTTGCTTGCTGTAAATGCACCCATGGAAATGCATTTACCTAAAGCAGCAGCTGAAGGTTATCAGGAGAGTGTCATGTTGTGGCTTGGCCCTAAGGACTGTGAAATGCTGGGTTCAAACCCAGGTCCCATCATGTACAATTTTGAGACCTTAGGCTAACCCTTCAGCTTGCATATGAATCTTTGTTTTACTTATTTACCCTTTTCTCTTCATTGGAGACATAATTGTTTACACTCTGGTTTTTGTACGTACCTGACAGGTTAAGGCTTTGATATCTCATGAGACCTCTGGAATACCAATAAATAATGCATACAGCAGAAGACTTGAATATCCTAAAAATTAACCAGCCTTTTATTGATGCTTGAGGAACATTTTAGTTTTTAAGGAATAGTTTCAAGTTGGATATGAAGGCTTAAATACATCCCACTCAATTCTGGCACTTTCCTGAGGCCTAATTTAAGTACTTTTCAGGTCCCTTGGTAGTCCATGTGCAGAGAAAGAAGTATTTCCAGAAGGCAGTTTCAGGCCACCTATGATCTGAACGACAGAGGAACTACAGAGACTGCCTCGACTGCAATGGCAGAGTAGGCCCATAGTTAGATTTTCACTTAAATGAAAATGTTAGTAGAAGTTATGTGTAAGGAATCTGGACAAGCGTGTTTCTCTGAAGGACAGAAGTTGCTACTGCAGCCTCAGGTTTTGTGCCAGTTCAGTGCCTTTCCAATTCCAGAGCCCCTCTCTGTTGGAGACTAGACCTAGAGCTGGGAATCTCAATGACATTAATAGGTCAAAAGCAACTTTTCCCATCTTTTCTTGACTTACCTTACACCAGATGTCTTTGGTTACTTAGCACAAAAGCCACGCATCTGCACCATTGCAAAGTAAAGTACCGATGGTCTCTGTTGTGCTAAACCACTGAGGCAGGAGGCTGAGGGATGGGCAGAGGACTCTATTCTCTCAAGAAAGCGAGCACTGTTGAATCAGCTTTTCTGTAATACTGCAAATAGGTCATCAGAGATAAAATTAGGCTAGAAGTTGCCAAATATTTTTACATGATTTCTAATTTTGCCATCTTTCAGGTTTGCATTTCTTTTTCTGTAGGGTTTTTGGGATGTTTAATCATGCCGATGACAGAGAAACTGTATATGCCTGGTTCACATTCTCACACTGGCTTGTATATGCAAACAGTGCAGCCAATCCTATTATTTATAACTTCCTCAGTGGTAAGTTACAGTTACCTAGAATTCAAGTTTAACGTATAGTTTGAATGTAATGAGCCATAGCAAATAAGATTAATGACTCTGTAACATCAGCCCAGTTCCAGGTGGGAGCTAGATCCTCTTCTTGGAACAAGTTGCCTGAGGTATCCCATTACCTTCAGGCTATCTACCTATAATTAAAATAAACAGTGCCAGGGCCTGAGTCCAAGTGTTTGAATTTGACTGTCCATGTCGTTAATTTGGTAGAGAAGTCCCTGGCATGACTTTGGTATGAAACAATTACCGTTCCCCTAAACACTCCCCAGATACTGTCTGGGAGGTAGCACAGGCCAGGGGCTGTCCCCAGTTGGCATTTTATATGCAGGTATTGGGTTTTGGAGGCTGTGAGTGCTTGCATGACCAGACTGTGCCAACTAAGTTCAAGGCCAAAGAACCAGCCAGGATGCTGTTTACTTACTGGTATAGATTTGTCTTAGTTTGTCGTATTTGGCTAGAGACAGCAGAATCAGGACCTAAACTGGTGATACTACAGCTAAATACAGGGAGACAAAAATCTGTTGATCCTCACTACATGTTTCCCCACTGTAGTTTTTTTGTGGTGTGTAGCATGAAGATGATTTGAACAATTTACTCTGAGCCCCAAAAGCAGACTACTGGGCTGTCAAACACTTTGAATCTTCTTTTAAAATGTATTCAAGATGAAATACAAATTAGCCGTGCCCTCTCATTTCACATGTCAAGTAATGATTCAGTCATTTAAGCCTACCATCACTCAATTACTTGTTTTTGTTAGATATGTTATTAATCAACAGACTATTCATGACATGTTTTAATAAATCATTCTAGTTTGCCCATTCTGTCTAGCCAAGAATAATTCAGGTTTCATACCATACCTCACATATCTTCTTACAAAGGTTATATTTTTTCTGTCTTTCTCCAAGGTGTTGAAACTGTGATTTCCCACTTCTGCATTAGAAGAACATCTGGGTATTTTGGGTTAATTTTGCTTTAGATAGCTGCTTTTTTCTAATACATAAAGTTTGTTGAAACACGGTTTATATTACAGTTTTTTTAATGAGTGTCTTTTGTGTTTGACAGGGAAATTTAGAGAAGAATTTAAAGCAGCATTTTCTTGTTGCATCTTTGGCATTCGCAGTCACCATGATGAACGTCTCACCAGAGGTCGTGCCAGTACAGAGAGTCGGAAATCCTTGACCACCCAGATCAGCAATTTTGATAACATTTCAAAACTTTCAGAACATGTTGTATTGACCAACATAAACACAATTCCAGCAAATGGTACTATACCTATTACCCACTGGTAGTATATTTGTCCCTCTGTCTTTCGATGCTGTGGAAGTAAAACTTAATTGTGCATGCAACAATATTTGAATCTGAGAACAATGCAATGAGAGGAGGGTGTTTACAATTAGGAACTGACTATAAGAAAAGTAACTTACAAGAAATATTTTATAGAATATGCTACAACTTTGGTTACATATTGATGAAACAAAATTTCATCTCATTTATTCAAAAGTTGAGCTGCAATTGGGGAGAAGGTTAGGTAATCATATTTTATAAAAATGTTTTCTTCGGATCCCTACTTCCTTTAGACTCCTAAGTAAATAAAGAACAGGTACCTGAAAGTATGAAAATAATTTTCCCTGGAGTTGCAGTGTGTTTATGAACAGCTATATTCTACTCAAAGCTAATTCTCTGAAGTTGTGATCTATATTATAACCAATATTATAACCAAAATTGGGTGTACAGATTGAACTGAATGTCCTTGACCATTTCAAATGATCTGCTTACCATGCATTCTGGTTTGAGTTGGACTGATCAAATAAGAAATTCACATTAATTTCTTTTCTTGTGTTTTCTGTTCTTTTTCCTGTTGAGTGGGTTATTTTGTGTATTCAGGGACAGCTGGGAAAACACTTTTGATTTTACTCCAATACAGGTTGATAAACAAATTAACACACTCTGAAATGAAAGGCAGAAGTTGTTCAAGCTTTCCCAATTCTGAGTAAACACTGAAATGATTGTGCAATTCCCTAGCTTTGTGAATAGCTGGGAATGGCATATAATTTATTACTTGATATTTCTCATTACATTATATGTTATATCCCAGCAGGACTTTGCAAGGGACTGAAAGTACACTATTCATCCCTCCTATCCTAGGGATGTGCACATTGGTTGTCTAGAAGTTATCTCAGACACTATAGGCTAGGACTATATAAGCTATATATTGATAACAGAGAAATTGGTATCTCCAGGAACAGCTGATGTGTTCCTAAAATATATATATAAAAAGAATTTGTTAAATTACCTCTAAAGAAGTTTGTTATTTTCACTGACTATAGAGGCAAGGTTTTTTTTCTGGCATTCAGCTTGCTCTTTTCCAGTAGTGTTGCCATTCCCATATGCAGAGCACAAGCAAGGTTACAGCCATGAAATCCAGATGACAGTGTGGCTGTAAGACGATGTTTTACTCTATATCGATTATTTGTTATTACACTCTTCTCCCTGCCTGTCCTGTGCTCATGGTAGGGGTCTTGCACTAGATGATCTTTAAAGATCTCTTCCAACCCAAACCGTTCTATGATTCTATGATTGACTTGTACACAGGAAGCCGTAGTGTTTTGCTGGTCACACTCACATCTGGATAAGGTATCACAGGGCAATTTACCAAGTAATGCATATTAAATAAGTAGTAGAACACATTAAAGATGTTCAAGAGCAAGAAAATCAAGGTTTATGCATCAGAAATCCCCTTAGACATCAGTCAAGAAGTCTTCACTTAAAATTTGCAAGTGTAATTTGGAACATCTTCTGGCAGACCATTTTGTTAATAGTGCTTTTGTTAATAGACCATTTTGTTAATAATTCTCTACACAGTGTTCAGAGAGTGACAATCACAGCTTGAGCCAGTCAGCTACCTGATACAAACAGTAAAATCATCTTAAAATCTTTATTTTATCTTACAGGTATCCCAGCTACACTCAGCCCATTGAAATCAGTGGAATTGCATCTCCGCATACCAGGGATGAACGTGACTTCAAGTTTAGATGAAGCTGTGAGGGTTTCTGCAGAAGACACTGGCAACACAGAGAACGTAGAGTGGGACAAATTCGTCCCTAGCATAACTAAACTTACCTCAATGGAGTTACAGCAAGGATGACTTTGGTTCAATGCATGTAAGACGACCAGAGAATGGCACGTGCTTTTAGCTGTGTTACAGACTACAACAACTGGACAAAGGGATTCCTTCAAAATGACTGCCTCTCCTATTTCTTCTCAGTCTTACAGAAACCTACTTACCTCAGTATGAGCTAAAGAACATGTCTTTAGAAGTCTTTTTAAAGATTGGATTGTATCATACTTTGTAAATATTGTAGATATTTATTTTTATATATTTTAGATGCTGTGGAATGTTCCAAAATGTATCATATAAAGCACTGTAAGTATTTGAAAGACGTCTCAAACATAATTTATTTATATCCTGTTTCTATAAGTGAGTGACTTATTTACAAGGTATGCTTACTTATGCACTAATGATATTCTCAAATTACTTTGCACTTCTTTTTCTGCTAATTCACTTGTAGTAAATTCTACATTCATTTTGGAACTTTCACTTCAGATTGACTTGGGGAGATTCCAGGCTACTTTTCTAAGCACAGACATGCTTCTAAGATGGGAACGCAAACTGCTGCAAGTCACACGTGTTTTCATAAGATTACACTAAATAGCCAGTATTTTTTTCCTTCAGACTTGAGTGCCTAAAAAATAACTATTTAAATAAAACTTATGTCATGCTCAAAGGTGCTATAGGCTCAAAATTCCTACTCAGGCCAATAGGAATAACAAGTGTCAGCACCCCTGAAGGATAGGACATTTTAACTTTGGTAGCTCAATTTAGTCTATAATGTCTGCAAGTGTTGCTCCAGAAGATCTCTGAGGATCTTTAAAATAGAAATTATTGGTTATCTTGCTTGCTTTCACAATTTCTCTCTCAGCTGTTATTTAATACTAATGATACAAACAATTAACAGATTTATATGCCAAGAAAATATTGACTTTTCAATAATTAAAATAAAATGTTTCTTTCTGGAAATTATAGAGGTGATATCTCATTGGACCAGTAGATCAAGTGCTTACTTATCCATTTTCCATTTATGGGGTAAGCTCCCTGGCCTGGGGCTTCCCACCATGCATTGTAATTTTTCTTCTTAAAGAATGAAGGTGATGCATCACTGGAGCCATAGTCTACTAGGGAAACATGGCCTATTGGTTAGAAAGAGGCTAATCTAGAAGAACCTCAGCTCCATTCTCCCTGTGGCACTCCTCTTGCATTTCAGTCAAGATTTTTCAAAAGGAAGGGTGAGATGGGAGGGAGGACTTGTTTCTCAGTAAAAAGCATTTGACGCAAAAAGCAGACGTTCTCACACATTCAAATGTTTCTGAAAAGCAAATTATTCATAGGCAAGGTGTTATTTGATTAACTTATGTAAATATTTTTTCTAGGTTTTACTTTGACTGAATGACATGTGATGTACTGTCTATCATGACAGCTATAGTTTTATGAAGTGCTTAATCACTTTATGCTTTAACCTTCCCCAATAGCTGTTGACATTGTTGCAATTACTCCTAGTTTAGACTGGTGTAAAGTGAGAGACAAAATTTTCCATTTGTTTGTATATTAAAGTTTTCTTTTTCTATTAAAAAAGAAGGAGAATAGTCTTTTTCGATTAAAAAATAATGAGAAATACCTACATGAAAAGAATATTTAGACATCAAATAAAATCATAGGAATTCCCATATTCCTATATGTAAGCTTAATTTTTTAGTATAGCTGTTATGTCATTGTTATTTGAAGAAATTATTTTACTTCATCTCTTCTAAGAAAAGAAAACCCAAATAATTATAAGGAGTACAGCAGGATTTGATTTCATAGCTGTCATAATTTCTTTGCCATTATAAGGTTATTTGCACTCTTCAACCACAGAAAAAAGTAGTATTCTTACACTGTGTGGAACAAGATATAATTTTTCTATATAATTTAAAATGATTGGACAAACAGGTGCTGAATTAAAACATTACAGAAATGGGATAATAGTATTTGAAAAGTCTTTTATTTTTTTCTCTTTTTTTTAATATAAGTAAATAAAAAGTCAAAAAGTTAAAAACTAGTATAGTAATCTAGCTGCAAAATAACTATCGGTAATCATTTAATTGTGCCATAAAACATTACCTCAACCCACTGCTGAAAAATGTCAATTACATCAAAATTTTGCAAACCTATAATTTCATTTCAGAAAATGTATATTTAGCTTTTCTTCAAAGAGAAGGCAAGAATGTAGAAAGTAAATGTTTATTTAAGAAATTCTTGTCAGTATAAAAGGGGAGTATGTATACTTTTCAAACATAAAAAGTGACGAGTGACTGTGGAAGACCAGCAAAATTCTCATGCCTTGTCAGGTGTGGTGCCCAGATCCCTGTGAGATGAGCAGGGAGGGAAAGGGTACAGTATTTCTGACTTGGGAGAGCTAAGAACTAAAATAGCAATGTTAGTGATGCTCATGGAAAAAATATAAGTAGCATCTTTCTAAAGTGGGGCTGAATACCACCTGCTAACACAAATTATCTTCTTTTGCTGCTCCCTCTATGCCAGTGGGATAAATTGTGTTAGTTAATCTGAGGTAAGAACACCACTGAGGGTCACTGGCAGTTTTTGGCTCCTGCAGGTCTCTTATGAAATGTTAGAAGTGGAAGTTCTGGCTTAAATGTTTTCTTTTACAAGAGAAAAATTTATCTTTTGTTCTCTTTTCTTATTTTCACTTAGATCCCCACAATTAAAATATTCCAACATTCCTAGGAACTTCTTTTATCCGTAACTTAAACTTAACAGTACTTTTTGTGTGGAGAATATAAATAAAAGATGAGACATTCATTGACAAATTATTCTGAGTTCTTCTCTGGCCAGATTTTTTTTGAGTAGATAGCATATCTTTGAGACACAAGTGATATAATCAGAGTTTATCTAAGTTTTGAAGTTCTAAGGATAGGTAGAAACTATTAACTAATTCTTGCCAGAGAATATGTTTATCAAGCTAAAGATTCCTTAAATATGGTTATCAAGATAAAGTTTTGGTTATTTTGATGAAAAGATTTTTCATTCAAAAATTTCTGGGTTTTTAAAATAAATATTTTTGATGAAAATATTCATATGTTTTTATTTCTTTAGTTTTACAAAATTTGAGAAATACCTAGCCATTCTCTTCTTTAGCTCAGGTATGTTTTCAGAGGCACCATTTCATCAGAAAAACTCCATAAGCATTTAAAAATCTGTTGTCTACCTGTGTAAATTCGTGAGGGGTTTTTGTCAGTTCTAGGATCTTTTACTCCAGAACGAGCCAAATACTTGGACACATTCCAAATATTATCCAGATGGATTTATTTTTGAATGAAAATAATCACTGGGAGTTTTCAGTAGCAATAAACCCAATAGTGAGCAGTGGCTATTAATGGAGATAGATATGGCTGTTAGAAGACAGGGTAAGATTTTAAGAGCAATATAGAATCTAATGCCTTTTGCATGTGACAAATTGAAACATCTTAAAGAATCTTAATGTGCTTCTTATCTGTCAAAAAAGGTCTGGTGAAGAATGGGCATTTCTCATCCAGTCTATAAATATTGAAAATTATCTGAAAGCTGGTAAATTAAAACTGAGCTTTAATCAGGTTTTGTTACCTCTAGCTGCTTTGGTATTCTAATATTTCCACTAGCAACTCAGGAGCATAGAAATGAGGTTCTCATGCCATTGTTTCTGCTTGGTCATAGCATCATTAGACATAAAGTTTAAGTCACAACATATTTGTTGCTGCATACATAAACCATTGTGCCACCATTATTCTGGTATTTTGCTTCTCAACATATTTCACCATCTTAAAGGTCTGATATCCTGACTGCCCTCTCGTCCTTCTCTTTTCCTGTTGTCACTGCAGCGATAAGCTTGTACCCAGCAGTCACAGTGACTGCAAGATAATTTCACCCCCTCTCCACCTCAAAAAAGGCTTTTTTTTTATTTTATTTTTATTTTGGACTGCATAGAGGGCCCTATCTTATTCTTTGATACTAGAAAAACTGATGCATGTCATTAACCTGGAGAGTGCATTATAAGAAGGAGAGTACATTAAACACTAGCTTAACTCAGCCCTCATTCATTTCTCAGGCTATTCCTTTTACCTGACAAAAAGTTTTTTTCTGGCTGTTGGATATATTGGATAAAATAATAGTTTATTTTATTCAATACACTTCCCCCCCCAAAAAAACCCACCAAACCGCCAAGTATTTAGCAATGCTGGCATTAAAAATTTAAATATAGAATGTAGTAAATTAACTAAGTTAAAATCTGAGTTAAAAAAAAAAAAAGAAATTATATACAAGGTTGAATTTTCCTGAGCTAAACAAAACATAAGCAAAATTTGGACTTGGCTTAGGTTTTCCTTCGCCAATGAGGATCTGATTTCACCTACTGTATCTCTATCTCTGCTAGCTATGCTGGAAGTTTTATGATGCCTTTTTGTTTTAAGCATTCAAGGACCAAATCCAATTTAAAAAGTTCTGTATGGGATAAGCAACTTGTGAAAACAAGACTCACGACTAGCATGGAGGAATCAATAGGGATCGGTTGTTTCCTCCTGCTTCCAGTGCAAAAGCAAAGAGCATCCAGTGAAGCCAGCAGGTGTATGCTTGTATGATTTATAGTGTATTATTTCTTTTTTATTAAGTACCTAAGTCAGCTTTGACTTTTGTACGGCAAACTGTTTTTTGATGTATTTTAGGGAAGTTAGACCCATAGTCCAGAGCAAAATGTATCAAAATGCTTACGGAGGATGATCAGACATAGCAACAGGCAATTTCCGGAGAGGTTATAGGCAGCAGCCAAAGACTTCTTCTGTTAGTTTCTCTGGAAATCAAGTGAATGCAGACGGAGTGCCGGGCTGCGTGAAAAACGCCCAAGAACCACGTCTCGTCTAGACGCAGTCCAGCTGAGCGATTAGGGTGAAAAGAGGGTGTAACTGGGCAGCAAAGGATGGCCGCGGGCGTGGGGGGCGAGGGGGGAAGCGTCATCGGCTGCTCCTGGCCGAAAGAGGTGGGCAGGGGAAGGTACACGGTGGACACCGCAGGGCGACGGACCTGCCCCCTCCCGCCCTTCGCCCATACCCACG
>NW_010518505.1:0-15557 GCF_000687285.1 Phaethon lepturus
ATAGAAGGAAATCAGGTTGGTCAAGCAACCTGAAGTCAAGGTCAACTTCCTTGTAGGAGGCTCAAAGAAAACGAAAGGACTGTATGAAAATTACAAAACTAAGTTGACAAAATGACCAGTAAAATATTAGTAACAGTTTGTAAATCTCCTTAATACTCACTGAAAGTAACAACAGTAACGTTCACAAATTTTTTCATGGAATGTCTTGAGAGCTACAGGCCTGTAAGCCAGACACCGAGACAAATGAAACTGCAGCTGGTCGAAGAGACTTACATGCTGGAAAGAGTTGGAGCCTGTGAGATAAGATAAGTCTGAGTATTGTACATGCTTGCCTTGCTCTTATTCTTGGATCATCTGCTATTAGCCACAGTGAGAAGCAAATCAAAGATGCATCCATTCTTAGAACCTTTGTCTTTAAGCACCAGTCCGCAGTAAAATAGAGATGGGAAGTTCATAAAGTCTACTTAGCTGGCAACTCACCTAACATTAAGACTTTCTAATATATGTCTTGAAACTCTGAAAAGTTTATGTTTTTAACCTGTATCTGAAGCAAGAGAAATTACTTAAAAATGTGATCCACTAAGAGCAGGAATACAAAACTTTTATATACATTTACTACAAATTTAATGTATTTCAGATAATATATTCAGATATATTATTCATTTTAATTAGACAACTCACACAATATTCAGAGACATAAAAATTAAAATTAAAATAAAGTGTAAGATCTCATGTATAAAATAAAAAGTAAATTGCAGGGCTCTAAAATCCAGCAACTTCCCTTTTATGGGTGTATTTTAAGGTTACAGTTTATTTGTATCATTTCATCAGGCATACAATTCATCTACCTCATTAATGAGCTCCAATTGGAAATAATCTGTCTCAAAAATCTTTTCATTATGTTGCATACAGCCACAAACATATTGCAGGGAATAATTTGCCTATGCTTATGAACACTAATTCCCAAATGGGAAACACATTAAAAACAACCTGTCACATTTGAAGTGGTATGCCAACCATAATGTCTCTACCTACAGGCCTGTTGGCAGTCTCTTTACTTAGCCTGAAGTATATTTAACTAAATGCTTTTTCAAGCAAAGCAAAATGTTTGCTTTGAGTGAACTGTAGAAGTTCAGTTCAAAAGAATACTATGTGTGAACGTATGTATACAACATTTATAATCCAGTATTTGTTTATGTTGCCATCTCTGTGTGTATTCCATATCTTCAATTTTGAATGGATTACTAAAGATATTATTACAGGTGATAAAACTGAACAAAGTGTCACAAAGACTCAAATAGATAAAAAAAATCTTATGAGAAAAAAATACATTAGTAAATAAAGCTGATCACATTCTACTGAATTTATAGGTAATATGTTAGAAGAGTAAGGAATCAAAATTAATTCCATTATATAGAATGAATATTCCAAAGTATTATTAACACTTCAGAAAATTTACATCATTATAGGACTGCTTAATGAAAAACCCTACCCGTTTCATATAGTACAATAAAGTGAATGGCAGAAAATTATGACAATTAAAATAACATCTTAGGATCTTGGTCACAGCTGGATACATAATACCAAATTAGAAAGAGCGGGGATCATGTTTGCCTGTTAAATTAAATGTCAATATAGACTTCTACAAATAAATTATTTTAACATCTGTGAAAAGCTTATTTTATTGTATTTGCAAAACTTGCTTAATTGACCAGAAATATACCAAAATTCGTCCTTTTCAAAAGAAAAATCATATTCCCTCCAATATTACTACTAGCTGTTCTTCTCAGTCCATCATACTGGCATTTATTCTTATTAACAGAGCACAAGTTTTTTTTCATGTAAATAAAATGCTACCTTATTATTTATTTTTACTTAAGGAATGTATTATTCACCTTATTATTCTTTTCACAACTTTTTTCTTGTCTCCAAGGGGCCTATTCACAATTAACCCTTCAGTAAGAAAGGCAGCTCCCTCTGGTGTCAGTCAATGTCCTTTTTTGTGACAGCAAAATAAAATATCTTGGAAATGACATGATGTCCTTCCTCCCCTAAGAACGTGCAAGGGTTTTGATAGCCTTTATTGAACAATTATTTTCCTGGCATTTAAAACATACCTACGAGCTGAAAACAGAATACTAGCTAGTAGTTACTACCTGAAAATATAATGAAAATAATACTACTCACAGCCTTCCTCACATTTTTAAAATTAAAACTGGCAAAATATGTATCATCCACTCCTGTTCGTTACCATAGCAGTAAGTGTACAATGGCTTATAAAATCTGAAAAAGCAGATAATCAGTTTTCTAGTTCTCCTCTTTCACCATTTGCTTCTCTCAATTTGTTTTATCTTCTCATTTCCCCCCGTAATTTCTTAAACGTTTGTACAGCAAACGTTTGGCCCCTGTGAACAAATGAATCATAGAATAGTTTGGGTTGGAAGGGACCTTTAAAGGCCATCTAGTCCAACCCCCTGCAAGTGACCAGGGGGGTCTTCAACTAGATCAGGTTGCTCAGAGCCCCGTCCAACCTGACCTTCAATGTTTTTAGGGATGGGACATCTGAATACTTTCTAACTATCCAATATGCTAATATGAAGGGATACTAAGGTACAAGGTGGTTTTTGTCTTGTTCTGGGGGACTGGGTATATATATCAGATGAACTGAACTCAACTATCACTACCATGTAAGGTTCTGAACCTTATTTCAGGCTAATTAAACATAGTGTGGCAAAGAGTTGCCATTTGTAAGTCTTACCTATTGTGTTGTACAAATTCCTAGATCCACACTGACATGCTGCAGGTGCAGGATCAGGGCATAAATTAGCAGTCCCCTCAAAACTCCAGTCTTTAAAATCACCTGAAGTACTGCATTCTCTATGCAGTGTCCATTAGCAAACCTTATGGAAAGGGCATTTAAATTCCTCGTTTTACAACACCAGATCAGCTACCATGAGATTTAGTTACAGGCTCTCAGACAAGGAGTGGGACTCGAGTCCTGAAGCAGGACTCGTGGAAGAAGCCAATTCTTTACTATCCTTTCCCATTTTCAAAGAAAAAGAGTTCCAAACCCTTCAACTGCATCTAAAGCTGAAACAGCATCCAGCAGCCTCTAGGAACCATGGTCTAAATTTTAAGTAGCTATGTGGATAAATAAATTGAGCATCTAAAGTGCTCCATACTGTAAAACAACATTATTTTTGGAAATTCAAGATGATGACTGGTAAATCTCAGGCCAGTGTGAGATGCATCAAGTGGGACAATCAAAAGACAACTGTTCAATGTTGCCAAAAGTATCAATCTTAATTAATTTAGTCTTAAGTACTCTGTCAAACTTCTGGAGCTCAGTAGAGGGGGAGAGGGTGGGATTAACATGTACAGAAACAAAATCTAATCCAACATACTTATGACTGGAATTAAATTATAAAAATATAGATAATACATTAAATATGTCATGATATTATTAAATGCAGTGTATGATAAAGGGTTATATCATTAAATTTTATATTAAATGTTATTTTAATAGTAAAATAGTAAATATGTTGATATAATGAAACATACAAACCTCAAAATATTATTGCAGTTTAAAAATATAGGTTTGGCAATTCTATTTTTTAAAAACATACAGAAATTGATAAAATATAAGAAAGAACAAGCTAAGAATTCAGTCTGTTACTCACCTATACACTATCATTGCTTGATTTCTATTATTTCAATCCCATTGACACAGTAAACAATATTTTTGTTCAGTACATTTTCTAAAAAAAAAAAAGTATAGAAAAGCGTACGTAAACCCTGTCTCAAGTCCTACTGCACAATCCCTTCCCAATATACTTACACTATGCAAAATTATATTATTTATTACTGAATAGTTCCTTCCTACACAATACAGTGCATATAGTAGAAAATAATCTTTCAGGATAATTGGTTACCACATAAGCTGCTAACAATATATAACCAGGGTCCCTTTATAAAAAACAAAAAAAGTTATTCCAAGTCTATTAATACATTTTTTCTCCTCCATTAATTCCAATACATGATTTAACATATCCATTGCCTGTTGATTCAGCTTCAGCTCTTCACTACATTGATTTTATTTAAATGAATGTTTTAGCAAAAATCAAGGTATATCAGAGTTCCACTTGAAACCCTAGGCTTGTTTCTCATCAGGATCATTTCAATCTCACAGCTCAGTGGCTAGGAGACAGACTAAAGGCTAGGAGACCTGACAGTCTCCCAGGCTTGGAGATAAGGACGTTGGTAGATTCTTGAGAACTTTAGTGGCTATGGCTGAGCAAGCGCTGAAAAATGGTCTACTAAATGTAGTTCAGCAATGCTAATTAGGAAACTATCATTATTAAGGTGTAAGGGCAGTCCACAAGGACTGGATTTAAGGATTGTAACAGCAACATCAGAGTACTGAAGAGACAACTTGGTTCCTCTAGCCAGCAAAATTAGAACCAGGCATCTATCAGATTATCAGGATATCAAAAGTATAAAATAAACTCTGGCAAGAGCTAGCTCTGAAGCAGGTCTCATGATTCTTGTTGACATTCAAGAAGAAAAAGTCAGACTTCAAAAATCTCCAGTCATGGAGGCCTGAGATATCATTTCACAGAATCACTAGGTTGGAAAGGACCTACAAGATCATCAAGTCCAACCATTTCTTATCTCCCACTGAGGACAGCCATCAAATAAACTGGCTGAGATCATCCACTGGACATTCAGAAATCTGTGAAAGAGGCTGCTGAGAGCTGAACCTGATGTTGAAGGCACCAGTCCTAAAGATCATTCCACAGGGAAGTCCTGCTCTTCCTTTCCTTTTTTAATATCACCTGAATTGACTGCTCTATGTAGGTAAGGAATTAATGACATGTAGGACTTGGTTCTGCTAACACATAAATGAGAAATTACTGACCATTTGTTCAGCCACTCATTATCATTTGAGGTGAAGACAAAACAGCACCACATTGCCAGTACTGCCACTGCTGGGAGACAACATGAAGAAATCAGACAGAAGTCTTTGAGAGAATGTTGGGGGGGGGTCTCTGAAAAGCAGAGTAAGCCACTAGTTTCTTTACCCCAGGTGCATAAGACCACCTTTTTTAGTGTTCCCTGTCAATCACAGTAATAACAAAGGAAGAAGGGTGACCAATGAAGAAAATTCACAGAGAATATTGAATATGCTTGTGAGCACAGTGAGAAGGAGGATTCCCAGGGCAGGACCTGCCACAGGGATTCCGCTGGTTCTTGATTCATAGAGTCATAGAATAGTTCGGGTTGGAAGGGACCTTTAAAGGTCATCTAGTCCAACACCCCTGCAATGAGCAGGGACATCTTCAACTAGACCAGGTTGCTCAGAGCCTCATCCAACCTGACCTGGAATGTTTCCAGGGATGGGGCATCTACCACCTCTCTGGGCAACCTCTTCCAGTGTTTTATCACCCTCATTGTAAAAACTGTCTTCTACATCTCTAGTTGAAATCTCCCCTCTTTTAGTTTAAAACCATTATCCTTTGTCCTATCACAACAGGTCCTGCTAAAAAGCCTGTCCACATCTTTCTTCAAAGCTACTGAAAGGCTCCAATAAGGTCTCCCCAGAGCCTACTCTTCTTCAGGATGAACAACCCCAACTCTCTCAGCCTGTCCCCATAGGAGAGGTGTTCCATCCCTCTGATCGTTTTTGTGGCCAGATCTGCTCCAACAGGTCCATGTCTTTCCTGTGCCGAGGGCTCCACAGCTGGATGCAGGACTCCAGGTGGGGTCTCACCAGAGCAGAGTAGAGGGGCAGAATCACCTCCCTCGAGCTGCTGGCCACGCTGCTTTGGATGCAGCCCAGGATACAGCTGGCATTCTGGGCTGCAAACGCACACTGCTGGCTTCTGTCCAGCTTTTCATCCACCAACATACCCACGTCCTTCTCAGCAGGGCTGCTCTCAATCCCTTCCTCCCCTAGTCTGTACTGAGGCAGGATCCTGCACTTGGCCTTGTTGAACCTCATGAGGTTCACATGCGCCCATTCCTCAAGCTTGTCCAGGTCCCCCTGGATGGCATGCCACCCCTCAGGTGTGTCAACTGCACCACTCAGCTTGATGTCACCTGCAAACTTGCTGAGGGTGCACTCGATCCCACCGTCTATGTCATTGATGAAGGTATTGAAGAGCACTGGTGCCAGCATGGACCCCTGAGGGACACCGCTCATCACCGATCTTCATCTGGACATTGAGCTGTTGACCACTATCCTTGAGATGTGACCATCCAACCAATTCCTCATCCATCCAACCACCAAGTCCGTATCTCTCCAGTGTAGAAAGAAGGATGTTGTGGGGGACCATGTCAAAAGCCTTACAGAAGTCCAGATAGACGACATCGGTAGCTCTTCCCTTATCCACTGATGTAGTAGTCAGTCCATCACAGAAGGCCACTAGGTTGGTCAGGCAGGGCTTGCCCTTGGTGAAGCCATGCTGGCTGTCTCAAATCACCTCCCTGTACCGTAGCATAGTTTCTAGGAGGATCTGTTCCATGATCTTCCCCGGCACAAAGGCAAGGTTGGTAGTTCCCAGGGTTCTCCTTGCTACCTTTTTTAAAAAATGGTGTAATTTTTCCCTTTTTCCAGTCACCAGGGACTTCACCTGACTGCCAGGACTTTTCAAATATCATGGAGAGTGGCTTTGCAACTGCATCAGTCAATTCCCTCAGGACTCTGGGATGTATCTTGTCAAGTCCCATAGACTTATGTATGTTCAAGTTCCTCAGACAATCACGATTACTGACTGAAGCTCTAGCTGCAGATCCGCAGAGACCTACCCCTGATCATGCAACATGCGGGGGCCTCACCATGTGCTGAAGACGTTGTCCAGACAGGAAGAAGAAAGGATGGTCTTTGAGCTGAGGAGGAGTGGTTCTAAAGATTAGCTGCAGACCAGACACCTTGTTGGCAAGTATTTCTGGAGAAACATTTCCTACTTATTGAATGTTAACACCTTAAGCCATGGCACACTGAAGGTTCTCCTGAGGTGAGAAGATAAGCAGTGTTTAAAACCCTCTAGGAGATGGCATGGTAAGCAAAAAATAAGGAAGAAAAGTTAGAAGTGTCTAAGAGACAGAAAAAAAAGGGGGGAAAATAATATGCTCAAAAGTCAGGGTTTCACTCCTGAAAACTAACAAATAAGGTGTGAGGAAAAGAAATAACAACTAGGAGAACATGGTAAAAATAAGAAGTAGTACAAAGAAAAGATAGAAAGAAGGGAAAGGCTACTGAAGATTCAATGTTAAATGAAAATTGTTTTCACTAACAGAAAAGGCACTCCAGCTTAGCAAACAGAGTTATGCAGCATTCTCTTTTGTTATACAGATGTAGAAGAAAGAAAAGGGAAATGACATCTTGCTATAATTGAATAGAAGTTCTGGTCTGAATGCCTGCAATGTAAACATTCATTAAAAAAAGATACTCAAAAGGGGGAATGTTCTCCTCCCCAGATGGAGGTGTCAGAGACCGGGGCCAAGAACAAACCCCATCAGTTAGGTTTCTTATGTAGTACTGAGATTCTGTGTATAGGGAACAGCTGAATAAGAGGAAAAACAAGATTGGCCAATAGCTGTGAACAAAATGAGGAGGTTACATGCACACAAAAGAACTATTTATCCGTCTTCTAACAATGGCACAGCTGCACAGTGCTATCAGTTGTGTTTCATGCATGCTGGAATGCTATAGTTTGACATACACTGACATATGCCAACTCAGACAGTACTGGAGTACTAATGTATCTGAAGTATTCCTGAAAAAAATAAGTAAGCACTTCTCCAAAGCAGATACAGTCAGAAAAGCAAGAAATACAGGGAAGAATGCCTAGGAAACTAACACAGCTGTTGCTGTTGTCCAGAGAGTTGCTGTTGCCACAGTGCTTAAGAAAAGCTGTCAGAAGACAGATCCTTTTACGAAGTTACAGAAGACTGGGAATAAGCAGGGGGGAAAAAAGTACTTACTGGCAATTTTATATGTTGTATCAAGACAGACTGATGTGTTTCATGCTCCAGGAAGAAAGGCAAGGACTATCACTCAAAGCAGAAATAAATATGTTGTCCTTTCATCTCTACTTCTTTTAAAGGTAAAAAAATTTCTCAAACTGAACAATTAAAAGCAACATGTCAAATAAACTATGAAAGGACTGAGAATTTGTATGGAGATACATAGCAGTTTATTGCTGATGTACTGATGTAAAGCCTCTTCTCATTTTATATTAAAACACAGGAAAACAGAATACCTGTCATTTAATAGGTATTGTTTCTGCAGGCATGTCCTACTTACACATAGTGTCAAAGACCATAGAAACACAGTCCTGTTGAGGTTGAAAAGACCTCCAGAAGTCATCTAGTCCAACACCCTGCTCGGAACAGATCCAATTAGATTGAGTTGATTGACTAATCCAGTTGAGTTATTAGTATCTCCAAGAATGGAGATCTAACAACATACATGACAAAACTCTACACTTTGCTTTTCTAAATAATGTTTTTCGGTACCATTTAAAGTACTGGAAGCTATAATTCAATCACAGCGCTCTTTGTCCATGTCGTATCAGAAGAAAGGCTAAGAATGGTTGGTCTTGAGAGTCATAATGGCAGGAGATTAATCCTCTATTTGAGGGCTGATAACTGAAAAATCTTAAAGGCAGAAATGATTAAGTGCTAATCAGGTCAGAGCCCATTCATTTAAATTTGTGTAACTTTACCATAGAAAGCAAGACCAGCTTTAGTTTAAAGGAAACGAAACCCTACCAGAAGACTCTGTTTCCAGTCTCATAGTGAAGCCTCATTTCACCCACGACGTAAAGGCTGATTCTCAAACATACACATCACCCACAGAAAACAAAAAGGAAAGGACCGCAGAGAAGCTGGTTGCCAGGGGACTGCTGCGGAGCCATGCCTGCTGGCTGTGACTCACAGGCAATTACTGAAATTTATCTGCATGTCAGCAGGCCTCGCTGCGCACCGGTAACAGCGACACACCACGTGAAGATCGGTTATTTGGGTTTAAGGACGTGGGAGACAAAACTCCTATGCCAGAACTCCCGAATTTTTTTGAATTTGTATTGCTACAAGCACAAACAGGCAGAAAAGCTAAAAGAATTCTGGAACAGAATACTTTCACAGGTACTCGTACCTTTGTAACACAATCTCCATTTTTATAGAGCAATCCTTAAAGCTGCTGAGAAATAAGGATTATTTTGCAAAACAAGTTCTGTTTAATTGTAGGAAAAAAATGTGTTTTTTTTGTTGAAAACATACACAGAATAACCCAAAACCTACAGGTTGAAGAACTAAATCAGCTGATTGCATGAAACTCGGAAAGGGAACATCTGTCATTCAGTAATTCGGTTGGTATAAACACTGCCCGCAGAAAACCTACAAACACCATGATCCTATTTGGAGAGGAGAACCAAAGATTGAAGTAACAGGTCCTGCTCATTTGTATTTAATTTATAAAAAATTCTGAATTACCTATTCTGGGTTTGCTGTTGCAGAGTAAACTAGTGCATTTTCCCTCCTCTTTTACCTTCCTTATAATTTCCAACATTGTGTGCCTTTTTGACCACTAGTGAGTCACAAGTTCATGACAGAAACTCCTCTTAAGTGAAAACAGCTAATTTAGAGCTCGTCCCTACATATGGGCGCATCATGTAGAACCATATTCCTTCTACAGAAAAGGAGTTTGCACAATTACATTTACACTCCCTTGAAAGTGTCTCTCTAACTGTGCTATACATTAGGCAAGCCATATCATAAATGTGGGAGCATTCAGTGGATATTCTTCAATACATTTTTCTCCCTTAACTGAGTTTTTTTTTGTTCTGGTATTGTTTCATCCTGACCTCTTCCTGAACAGTTCTATACACAATGTCAGGCGTAAGGTCTGTTTACTGAGAAAACATAGTAAAGGCAGCTGAATCTCAGTAGGTAAGCACTGAGACCATGATGTATAGTTAGAAGTTGGTGTTCTGTAAAATTGAAAAACCAAATGATTTGGTTTTTTTATGGTCAAATGAACCTTCCAAATGAAAATATCAAACGTAAATTTGGTATGCCATCTATGAAAGGAAATACCCCTAGATGGAGTATATAATCAAATAAGAATTTATAGAACAAGAAAACTAAAATAAATTAATATAGTATAAGAGTGACTTGGAAGGGGAGGCTAGTACATCAGTAGCTAGTCTGAGAAGGGATTTTGGCAGACAAGCAAGACCACAGATGGTGATCATATACTGCATCTTAATCTGATATGCTCTTAGTTCAATGAAAGGCATTTAAACAGTTACTTTGCAGCAGCTATACTAATAATGTTCATATTTATGTGCTGTAAGCATTGCTGTCTCCATTGCATAATTCAGTGTCCTCAGAGCCTTCAACCTAATAGCACCCTAGCAGCTTTGAAAGGCTGCCAAAGCAGTCACCATACAGTATACCATCAATCCAGTAACTAAATCAATCTAACAAATTAGGCTACATCACCTATGATGCCAAGATATTGATGGAGCTGAAAGGCTTTTTGCATTGTAGATGTATATACATGCACATTCTAATATTTAATGTGTTGCTAGTTTGGAAAATACTAATGTCCTAGCAGTTAAAAAGCACTTGTAGTATTGGAAATTCAAAATGCTATCAAGCTGGTTCATCTGACATCTTTTTAAAGTTTCTATAACTTAAAAGAAAAAACAACCCAGAAACCAGCCTCTTCAGAAAAAACTCCTTCAGAGTTCTAGAGCTTGAGAAGTATTCACTCCTCTCAAACACACCGAGGGAAAAATTGTTGACAGAAGGGAGAAGGAAGAAAAATCCTTAGCTGTTTGAAACATCATGTAATAGTTACATTTCTGAGTTTATTATTTTAAAATAAGACAAATACTTTTTTTTCCTAAGTGACCACAACATGACCAAGATTTTGAATTAAGAGAATTAAGCAACCAGTGATATATTCCTCATTATGTCATATTCCCTACTCAAGAATTGTTCTAAGATTAGCAATTACTGACTTCATTAACTACCAGGTATCTTTTTCTGTCATGTTCCACTGGTAACAGAAACATATGGCTGAACAGTTTTAAGATGTGTTACTGGAAAAATTCCTAGCTTTCTTCCACAGAAGTCCGTGCTAGTCACTAGCCACAAAAGGAGTACATTCAAGGCTCAGCCACAATTTTCTACTGAGAATCTGAAAACATATTCCTACTTCAACCACAACAACTATGACTGTAAAATAAGTTAGTTCTAAATACAGCTATTAGGACAAAGTACTTACTTAGGCTACTCAGTTGTCTGATTATATTTGCCAAGGAGATATTGGTGACACATTCCAGTTCATTCTTGATACCTCGGGGCAGAGCTGTGTGGCACAGGTGCCTGGGGTCTATGTTTCTTTTTACCAGTGGCATTCTGAAATGTATCAGAGGACCAGCAAATCTGTAAAGAAAGGAGACAAAATAGTGTTGTAAGTTTATTTATATTTTAAATTCAGATTATGTCTAAGGTTAAATTGACCAATCCTAACAAGATAAAAATACCTCTGTAGTACTGATGGAATTAATCGTTCTGCAAGTACATAAATATTTTCTTCTTTGCCCAATGAAAGACTAATTCATTCTCTCTCTTTAAAGCTTTACCTGACTCAGATGCCAGTGAAGTGACAAATACTTTTTTTACAGTTCATGCTTTTTTCTCACCAACCGCCCCAACCCCCCGTGCCCCAAAACAGGATAATCTTTGTGGTACAAAACATTAAAGAATTATTTCCTTCTTGATAGACTTCCTTATTCAGGCCAAGCAAACTCCAACAATAAATTCCCTTTATTATGAGGTCAAAGTCAAACTAGTTACCTACTCTGCCTGAAAGGTAGATACGATGCATTCAGTATGTAATGTCATGTTACTAGCAGGAGTCACCCTTCTAGTCTAAACATCACTTCTAAATCATACTTAAGGCAAGAAAAGAGAAGATGTTTCCCTTCCACCTACACTGCTACTGGCAATAAATTCAGCTAAGAACACATCTTCTAAATACAAAACTCTCCTCAGTAAACTTGTAGTGCAAAGTCCTCCATGACTCAGAAATCCTACCCATCCACACCTTTCCAAATCCACGTACATTAAATTAATCAAGAGTCTTTACTAGTTCTGCAGACAGCGTAAGAATCATTTCAGGCTTTGAACCCCAAGCTTGTAATTTTCTGCACCCACGGCACTGATTGGGAGGAGTTTCTCGGGGGAAAGTTACGTCTCTCATCTTACTAGTGCTGCTTATCAAGATCCGTCTAGTAAAACTTTTCTTAATGAAAAATAGATTCCCTAAAATTCTGTAATTTTTCTGTCGCCTGTCATGTAAAACTCTGAATGACCAATGCAAAACTCCCATTTGATATGCAGAGAATAGATACGCTTGGTATTGGTATAACTTACGTCTCCCTTCCCATTGCGGAGGAGACTGCACTTTCTCCAGAGAGCAGGGCAGAGAATTTTCCTGCAACGCAACCTCCAGTCCTAGTCCATCAACCAGACAGCCTGCCACAGCTTCATCCATTTTCCGCTTAGAAGCTTTATCCCAAAACGTTCCCAGGATGCAGCCTGGGCTTTGTGTTGTGCCACAGAATGCATCTTCCCTACAGTATATATTTAGCCACTGTTATCTTTTCTTGGGTGAAATGGAGAGATATTTTGATAAGAATAACATAAGGCTATGGTGGTAGAGCTCAAGTTTTGCTGACCTAGAATGGCATAGGGAATTAAAAGAGTCAAAGATGAATGTAATGGAGTATTTTCCTCTTGCAGACTGCTTAGATTTCTCCTTTCTTGGGATTATATTCTTTCACTGAAGCCAGGGCTCGTAGCTGAGGGACCCAGGCAGCATTCTTAAGTCTACCTGAGAAACACTTCTGTGCTTCTGTTACATCTGATTAGATGTCATTCATTGCATTTTAACACCATGTCTACTGCCCTTATTTTCTTGAGAGAACAATCAAAAATATTTTATGTTTTTGAGGTATAAAAAACAATGAAAATAATTCTTCTTGTCATTGGCTTAAGTGAAAGATTATACAGTTCTTAAAATTTTGTAATTTAGATTCTCAGTACTAACTGTAAAAATTATGGAGGTGTGCATGGGGCAGGGGTAAATTCTAAGAACAGATTTATATTTTCCAGGAATATCCCAAATCTTTCTAGTCCCTAAGTACTAAAAGGCTAGCTGCTACATACAAGCTAAATGAAATAAAAAGTGCATAACTGAACACTTTCTCAGATAGAAGCAATGACAAAGTTTTTATAATTAAGGTGAGACATTTTACTTGCTGGTACAAGACATGGGTGTAGCATGAAGCAAGGGAGATCAAAGGGCCCCCACCAGCAGCAATTCTGCTGTCTTAAGGTTTACAATCCCTTTCCCTCGAGTGACAAGAACCTTAAAAAACACTTAACTACAGGTTTGTTATCACGGTTCCCCAACAGAAAGTAAAGGACTCATTCTATCGCTGACAAAGAAACACAACAAATGATACGTGAGCAATGTTCTACAGAAGCATTTAATATTTAATTTCAGAGTTAAGCCCTTTCTTGATTACTGCTTTAATTATACTGTTGTATAAATAGCACAGTAGGCAAGTCTTTTTTAAAAAGACGTCCAAACAAGTATGTAAAGGAACATTTTCACAGAAAACGTAAAAATCTATATATAAAAGAAACTGAAATAGTCCTTATTTCTATCTACTATAGATCTGTGTTATAAAGGTAAAAAAAAAAATCCTTAAATAACAAGCATAAAAGCAGTTGACGGCTACTGCACTTTTTCTTTTGTTTTATTTTATACAATCAAGATATTAGTAAGTGATATTTCTCACCCTCAATTTTATATCGTTCATGTAAAACTTGCCGAATTTATAGCATGTATAGGTCATAAAGCTTCAGATGCTCAAGCAACAGATTCTTTACAAAACTGTGTGTAACAGCAACAACAACAACGTTAAAAGTAACTCCAGCCAACTGCTAGCTAGACTTTAAGTAACAGCGTTTGAGTGTGCACTGCCCTTTACCTGTCTGATTTGTCTCTAAGACAGGGCATTCAACAAAACAGCTGAGAAGACACAGTATTGGCCCAAACTTTCTACAATAGGCATAAAAAGATGCTGCACAAGCAGAGATTAAGCCAGAAGTCCCTGGACCTCAAGATGTACAACTCTGAACCTGAATAAAAGTCCATTTAAGACAATGGAAATTTTCTAACTTTGACCTCTTTAGAATTTGCAGAAAATCTATTATTTGACCTTTTTTCCTCCCCCAAACCCTACAAATACCATTTTCTAATATCTGTATAATGCAGTTGTGGCTGTCCTACCCAAAGATATAATGAGAAAAGATAGCAGAGGGAACAGTAAGTACGGCAAAAGGTAGTTTTAAAACAAGAATAAACTTGGAAGGGAAACAAATGACAGAAGATGTAACTGACACCTTCCAAATTATGCATCATGTTTTAAAAACTATGTAAAGCCTGAACAGAGGGTATTTCCCCGTTTCCCACAGAAACAAGACCAAGGAGGCAATGGAGAAAAGTATCACTTAAACATGCTTAAAACAAAGGAAAAGGCATTTCACACAATGTTCAATAAACCGTGGAACTCATTGCCACAGGATGCTGTATGCAACAAAAGTACCTGCCCGTAGTTTGTCCACTATGGATCACATGTTCCTTGCAGTGTGCTGCAACTGCTAGAAGGTCTTGATGATTCCTCCCCAACCGTATTTATCGATCCCACCACAGGAAGCCCTCACTCATGAAACGGGTGTGCAACAGCAAACAGAACTTACTGTACCCAAACAATTTCTTCACTCCTATAAAAGATATGTCTCCCAATGCAGTTCTTAGCAAGGAAGATGAAAAATTTTGGAATTACTATATTTCTTATGCAGCTTTAGAGCTGTGAAAGGAAAACACAAAAACGGCATTGTTACCATCTAGTACCTCTTTTAGGTTAAAAGCAAAAAAATACACACCTTCTCCGAAAACCACACATTACCCAAGCCACTCTGGCAGCAAAGGAAACATCCATTCCTAGATCATGAAATCCTGTTACCACGTTGCTCCCAAGTCAGCCCTGGAAACTGCCCATAACCCCAAAGAGGCAGAAGCAGCTTGTCAGTGCCTCAGAGGATCCCCAGGCTGAAAGGTTAGGTGACACCTCGGAGACTCACAGCCCTCCCTCCCCTCAGCCCCACCGCTCCCCAGCTCAAAACGGAGGGGAAGGGAAGGCAACCCTCCAACACCGGTGTCTCCTCTTCCCTCCTGTCCAACGCAAACCTTTGAGGCAAGCCTGAAGAAGCGGCACTAGTTTACACTCGACTTAAATGGAAGCGCTTTACTCTATATTGACCTTAAACTGCAACTCCTCTTTACAAAGAGATGCCGATCTCTTTCGCAGAGCCACTATTGAAAACTCTTCGCCCCCACTTCCTTTGAAGCACTCTGAAACCGCTTGAGGAGCCAACTCTAATCTTCTTTACAACCCCCCCCCCCC
>NW_010518505.1:15588-16008 GCF_000687285.1 Phaethon lepturus
CACAATGGCTGGCACCACCTCATCCCCCACGCACACGCTGCGAGTATGAGTACAGAATGCGAATGTGTGTACGTAGTAACAGTTTAGTGTTTTTATTAATCTATCGTGCTTGGATACGTGATTTTCTAGGATTTAGGTAAAGTGCTCCAGTTGCTTTTTCAACTAATTCCTATTACTTAAAAAACTGCAGAACAATGGCAGTAATGAAAGTTAATGAACATCTTTTTAGAAGAACAGTCTTAACGAGATTTGACCGCGCTTCCCTTCAAAAGCCAAGCTGTTCAGCGTGCTGCGCAACCAGTAAAATCACAGCCCTCTTCAGCGATTACCGGCGGTGACACTCTTCCATCTCTCTGCCTCGTACATCTCGAGCGCTGCTGGCAGCGGCCGAGACACCTGCCCTCGGGCCACCTGCCCCCC
>NW_010518506.1:0-8072 GCF_000687285.1 Phaethon lepturus
CTGAGGTTTTTGAAGGCTGGTCTTACCAAGAGAGACTGAGGCAAAGGCAGCACTTGAGTTCCTTGACCTTTTCTGTGTCTTCTGTCACCAGAGCCCAGTCGCAATCAGCAGTAGGCAGATATTTTCCTAATTGTTTTTGGTAGCTGATGTACCTCTTGTCTTCCTCATAGAGAGCAATGGGTAATGGGGTATTCAAACATTGCTGACCCAGACTAGCCAAAAGGTATTCCATGCTCAGTATGTAAAACTGGAGTTAGCCAGGGAGTGGGAATAGGGGATGGGCTCTCTATAACCAGGTCGCGAGCAATTGTTGCATTCTCTGTCACTTGTTTTTGTATATTCCTTTATCAGTAGTAGCAGTATTTCCTCTTTCTTTGCTGTCCTATTGAACTGTTCTTATCTCAACCCATGAGGGTTTTTTTTCCTCTATTCTCTCCCCCATCACACCTGGGGAGCCGAGGGGCGAGCAAGTGGCTGCATGGTGCTTAGTTGCCTGACACATGGTTTTCATAATAACTCTCTTAAACCATATAGCATGCCGGTTGTGCACACAAATGTTTTGATGATTTAAATTCTCATAATATTTCAATTATATAAAGCTAAACCCAGGGAAAAAAAGCATTGCACCCTTAGGCAGAACATTAAACATTTTACTTTAGTCTTATTTTCAGAAAGTAAAGATTTTTAGCATAAATTCTCTAGATATTTTATTTAATACACTCTAAAATAAATGAACAAAGAAAAATAATTAAATCACAAAACCAAAATACCCTAAAGAAAACATGGACCAAGTCTATGCCTAGTTTTGTGCCTCTGTAAACTATTTCTGAATAGTTTGCATTTCTGTATTTGCACTGAAATACAAATTTGATACCAATACTTATCCTCGTTTATTCCATTCATTTTTATGTTATATGCAGATTATATTTTAATTTTACAAGGCGGGATGAATAGGTATAATACCAAAAAAAACCCAAACAAACTGTCTGTAAATAGTAAGTGGGCCAGGAGTTTGGAGATAAAAGGATGTGGTTTCTAGAAGGGCATCTGGGTCATAAAAAATCAACAAAAGTTTGAGGTTTTATGTCAGAGTATATTTACCTCTGAGTTTAGCTGTGTTATCATATGGCCTCTTAAAAGCATGTGAGAAAGTTTCACCATGTGCTTTTTAATGCAGCAGGACTACTATTTTGTTGCCAGAAAAGGTGAAAATGTCAGCTCAAAATGTTAATAGTTTCTTCTCCTTTCTAGTATTTACTTTGGTTTAATTCATTATACAATTACAATCTACAACACACTGAAAGCTGCTCCATGTGTATTCTAATTCTTTTCTGCCTTTTTAAATGAAAATTTACTTTCCTAGATTTCAGCAGTCCCCCATCTCATCACAAAATGATGTTCCACTTTGATCTTCACAGGACAATGACTGAGAAAAGAGAGGTGATATCTGCTTGGTGTTGTCTAATCAGAACCAGCCTACGGCTGAGCTGATCATGAATTTTGTGCAATATCAGAGGACTAGTAATTAAGGGAATCTTATGGTGAAATGTAGCTACAAAGAAATCAGCATATTGTGCTCAACATGGATGTGTTTCACAACCTGTCACACTGAGCATGGCAACATGTTGACTTCAGTTTTTAGCATTTTTTTGTGATTAATAGAATGTTATGTCAGTCACATATTCTTTTGGCATAGAAAATAGTTCTTTCAGCTCATGAAAAAGTTTAATATGCTTGAATTTTACTGCTCAAATCAAAAGTTTCATTAGCACAAGCATAACAAATATTTGATATAAAAACATATTTTTATGTTTAAAACCTGATCTAAAAATAAAAATCTGCTTTTGTCTAGAATTTTATTCTTGGTTTATTGTTATTCTTGTATTCTTCAGGATTAAATTAACTGTCTGGGAACGTCTCAACAGCCCCCAAAGTATTTGGTGATATGTTTCTTGTTTTTATTGAGACCTGTAGGTCTTAACAAATAGATGCATAATATGGCTGAGGGAACTGGGATTGTTTAGTCTGGAGAAGAGGAGGCTGAGGGGAGACCTTATCGCTCTCTACAACTACCTGAAAGGGGGTTGTGGCAACGAGGGTGTTGGCCTCTTCTCCCAAGTAACTAGCAATAGGATGAGAGGAAATAGCCTCAAGTTGCGCCAGGGGAGGTTTAGATTGGATATTAGGAAAAATTTCTTCACTGAGAGGGTGGTCAGGCATTGGAAGAGGCTGCCCAGGGAGGTGGTGGAGTCACCATCTCTGGAAGTGTTCAAAAAACAAGTGGATGTGGCGTTTTGGGACATGGTTTAGGGAACATGGTGGCTCTGGATTAATGGTTGGACTTGATGATCTTGAAGGTCCTATCCAACCTAGTGATTCTGTGATTCTGTGATTCTGTGATTTAGTAAGATAAACAGGGTCAGACTTTGTTCTTTTCTTCCAGAATACAATTAGGATTTTATGAATGCTGCACTACTAAAACCTCAGAGACTATTTCTGCTCCCCTGGGCCTTCCTGACCGACTTGCTTTGTCAGTCAGGGCAGGGTTCCCCAAGTCTTTACTTCTGAGAGCTCAATTTTACAAAACTGCACTAAACAGTCTGTCTGAAGCTTGGAAATTGTAAGCATGTTATCTGCATAATTATTTATTAACTTTTTCCCCACTTCACATTTTTGCTCTCAATCTGGCTATGCTTATGCAAATTCAGTTCAGGAGACAAACAAAAAATTGAAAAACACACCAAAAAAATTAAATCATATTCTTGCTGTTTTTCTGTAAGGGCCATTAATGACAGAGATTGGTAGAGAACATCAGATACCATGATCCTTCCACAGTTACTGGATTCTTTCTGTAAATGATTAATAGCCCAAAATGTCTACAAAGCTACCCGTGTCCAAGGAGAGATACTGACAGGGGTCAGTATCACACAGTTTATAATGTTGGTGTTTGCCATTATATGTATAAAAGTGATAGGTTCATCTTGGCTAAGGGCCAAACACCAACCTGGCTGCTCTCTCACTCATCCTCCTCAACAAGATAGAGGGAGAAAATAAAATTAAAAAAGCTCACGGGTCAAGAAAAAGACAGGGAGATCACTCATGGGTTATGGTCATGGGCAAAGAAGACTCAGCTTGGGGCAAACTAATTTAATATACTGTCAGTTTAAAATAGAATAGGATGGTGAGAAACAAAGACAAAAAGATTAAAACAATGTCTCCCCTCCTCCCCTTTTCCCAGGCTCAACTTCACCTTTTCATTCCCACATCCTTTCTCCCCCACCCCGCACAGCACAGGGCAGGGGGAATAGGGGGCTGCAGTCAGGTCATAGCGCTTTCTCTCCTGCTGCTTCCTTCTCACACCTTTCTCGTGCTCCAGTGTACATCCTCTCTGTGGACTGCAGTCCTTCAGCAAAAACCTTCTCCAGCATTGGCTCTCCATGGACCACAGTTCCTTCAGGCAATATCAGTCTGCTTCTGTGTAGGATCCTCCATGAGCTGCAGTGTGGATATCTGCTCTGGCATGGTCCTCCACCAGCTGCAGGGAAATACCTGCTCCTGTGCCTGGAGCACATCCTCCCCCTCCTTCTTCACTGACCTTGGTGTTCCCTCTGCTGTTTCTCAGTAATTATTTTCCTTTCTTCCTCTGCCTGTCTGATGTTTTTTTTGTGCCTGCTGTTTATTACCCTTTCTTAACTATGTTCTTCCAGAAGCATCATCATCTTGGCTGAGGGGCTCAGCTGTACCCTGTGGTGGGTCTGTTGGAGTTGGCTGGAATGAGCTGTGTCCAGCATAGGGCAACCCATGACCTCTTCTCACAGACACCATCCTGCAGCATCCCCACTGCCAGCACCTTGACACCTACACCCAACACAATAAGAAAGTATAAAATTAAGTTATTTTAAAGTCTTCTTTGTAGTAGTAATACTGAACACATGCATCCCCTAGTACACTACACTACCTAGTTCACTACTTCTGTGAAACAGAATAAAAATAGAAACCTACCATAATGCTGTGAAACAGAATAAAAATAGAAACCTACCAATTTTTTTAAAAACAAGAAGACATTAACAGTAATCCAAAAATAGAAAAGTAAATAAATATGCAATAAAATCCACATTCACCTTAAAAAAACCTAAGCAAACTAAAATAAAAAAATTAAAAATCCATTATTGCTTTAGCACTAAAAGGAAAGGAAACAAACGTCATGGAAAGTTGTGAAGGAAAACTGGGTATCTTTTAAAAAGAGTAAACAAAAACATATTAACATTTACCTTGTAAACTTGAAGAGTTACTAATAATGACTTCTACCAACCGTTCTGTATTGCCATAAGTTATCCTGGAACTTGTTAGACCTTACAAACCAGTGTGACCTAAAGGCCGAAGAAAATGGCGAAGATCGTGTGTTCAGTCTTACATAGGTGTGATCACCAGCTGCTGTAGCAGCTGGAAGTAGAGGGGAGCCAGTAGAAGTGAAGTTTCTCAAAACTCTGATGAATAATTATTGCTGTAATTTCCTAGAAGCATTACATTCCACCCTTAGTCGTTATTTTGAAGTCCCATTTGTTTCATCAGAATGGAATAGAACTCAGTGTATGGGAACACAGAACAAGCTAAAATGTTAACAAAAATGTTTGTAATAAAATTATTCCATTTAAATTGAGCCACTGTGTGTAGGTGACATAAATATTCAAATATCTCCAGGTCCTCTGTCATATAAACTTACAGAAATGTATGTCTTTGTAACAGAATAGATGAAAACCTTCATCTATTCAAACTTTGGCAACAACGCCTAGTAATCCTCCTAGTCCTAAAACTTCAGAAATCCTTCAATGGTCTTGTGTTGGAGTCAGGTTTTTAAAGAGTATTTTGTTTAGGCTTACTCTTTTCCATATTAACATTAAGTTTGAAAGTCATTCAGATATTTATGTCTTTACTAAAACAAATTTTACTATTGTAAAAGCAGAACTTTACAGCTGAAAATATGTTAGTTCTACATTGAAATATCATTGTTAAGGGAAGATTAAAACAAAGTCAGTAATCAGAATAGTGAAGAGAAAACAGTTGACATATATATCTGGAATTTACTATTTAATATGACTTGTATTCATAATTGATCCTATTTACAGAAACTCCCTTTGATTTGATGGTCTTATTAGCTGAAGGGCCTGAAAAAAGTATTCCAAGCAGCAGAAATTACATGAAGATGGAGTTGGAAGATGGCAAGCATGGCATTTATATATTCTTACTTTCTAGAGATTAAGGGTAACTTTCAGCTCCAAGTCCCAAAAAACCAAAATGTGGGAAAGTTGGTAGTTACATGTAAACTAGTTGTTTAAAATCCTGTTATAGTTAGTGAAAATCTAAAGCTTTATTCAATTGCCAATATGTAAAGGGGGTAATGACATTTGACAGGATCAAGAATATTCCACCTGACACCCAACCTATTCCAAAAGACCAGGGGTTTTCCACAGGTCCTGTGTCATATCTGTCATACCCCAGTTCTAGTGTTCTATGAAGTGCCCTAGGTCATCAGATCTACAGACCTGGCAAACTTCCACAGGAACTGTGACTCTCCCCCACACACTTCTAACACAGCACGAGAGGACTCAGCAGTATGTGCTAGGGCATCTCACATTGTTCCCAGATATCTAGGTTAAATAGAGCCCTTCAGTTTAGTCAGCTGATGTGTAAGTCTGACATAGTCAGTCGCAGCACCTACAGAGGCTAATACATATGCCTTATTTTGTATGCCTGTTTTAGGATGACGTGGATGATTCTCCAGGGGAAGTTAATTGTTTCTATTGACTAAGACAGGTAGATCAGTCTTGAGCACCTAACTTCTCCATGCTTGCACTGGGGAAAATGTGAATCTTAAGTTCAATTTTCCCATGTTTATTCCTTGTTGATTTACCCTAAGGAGAAACAAAACAAAACAGAAAAACACAGCCCTTTATTGTGTTAGGCCTAAAGTAATATATTTAAATATTGCATTGAAAAACAATTACTCTCAGATGTTATGCAACACCAAAAGACCCCAAAGGTCTGCCTATCTTCTTCTGTTGCTTGACTGGAAAGGTTGTGAAGAGAAAAAAACGATTATCATCAATAATATCGAGATCTCAGCTGATGATCTGGTGCAATAGGAAATGCATTTTACCTAGGCAGGAAATAGCAACCTTTCATTCAATAGTTTCGAAAATTATATGTTGAGAATTTTGAGCTTTCTTTTTCAACATTTTAATTGAAGAAAAATTATTAAAGGTTATGTCCTTGAGATAATATGGGGGGCGGGAGGGTGTTATTCCTTGACAAACAGACCTTTCTTACTGAAAAACTATGACACTGCAAAGTTCCTGACCTATTCTTACATTGCAATGCTCTCCACTGTGAACAAATAAATGGTGTATGTGAAAGGTAATTAGATAATGGCTTGGAAATAAAATCATATCATCACAGCAGAGAGTGACAGGGTCATGTCCATACCATGCAACAGAGGGAAGTGCAGACTTCCTTAACTGTCCCTGACTGATTCAGCTCTCCTGCAAACAGCAGGATAGTTAAATCCAAGCTGTATTCTGTTCGAGTTGGTTAATCATGCTAACAGGGATATAGTGTTATCATAAAAACATGCAAGGCGTTATGCTGCACCATGGAGAAAAGATTGCTTGCTCCAACAGGAATGAATATTTCTATCGCAATATTGTATTCTGCGGCATGGTCTTTGTCAGTTGCAAGAGGGGAGTTTTGCATAGATTTCTTTTATTACAAGATAGACAGGTTTTGGTTTGGGTTTTTTTGCAGGAGGAAATAGATGGGTGTTTTTAATAAAATAAATTAGGGGATATCTTAACTGGAAGTGAATTTTGGAATAATCTTATTATTGTTTCTTCAAATTTTAGTGTTATTTGTGATAACATGTTATTACAGTTTGTTTTGAAGAAACATGCTTCTGAAGTTGTCATAAAACCTCTTAGATTCCAGGGCTTTAATATGTATTATTTTTCAAAAACAAGTTAGTTATATTTCATGTAGGTGTGCAGTAAAGTAGATTAAAAACCAATTCTAGAGAAACATGTTTCTAATCAAAGGGCATGAAGGAAAATGTTCTTTTTCCTCTATCTGAAAAATCATCTTTGATGCTTATTTTGTTTTTACAATACCAAAGTCACTGAATTACCACATTATATTCCAGTGTTCTTATTACCCTCTTACCATCACATGCTCAGTTGACTAATGAAAGGGTAAGAATTAAGTCAGTTTATAAAAGCCAAGCATTCACCTGTTATTCTCAGACACTCTATAGTTGACCATAAAGCACTCTCACTAGATACGGATGACTTCTCAGATTTTGGAAAATATGTTTCCACTACAAATTCAGGAGGTCTTAGTATGATTTGAGCAACACTCAATGCCTGTGTGTTTCAAACTGAAATCAAGCTATATGTTTGTGAAATTTGTACCTTATGGTACAAATATGGTACAAATGGGTCAGTGTTTTCAATATGTAGTTTAGACTCCAAAAGTAGCAATAGCATAAATTAGTCTCTGACAGAGATCAGTTCATAAGACTGATCTCTTTCTTCACTGATTACAGCAGAAACTTAGCACAGCAAGCTGTCTGAGATGATTAATTTATGTATCTGTATTTGTGATGTGAACACACTTCAGATACTAAATGTAGTTTTTGAAATTCATGAGGACATTCTCAACCATAATTTTGTGTTTAAATGTGATGACTCTTTTTGATTTATTATAGGTTATTTGAGAAATGAATGAGTCTAAATTCAATGCCGATAGACTTAAGACTGTTGCTAAAGTGTGATAAAGTTTTAGCATATTAGTGTGAACCCCATCTTGTTCTGCAAGGTATCACTTTTCACCCAGGGCCCACAACTTACAATCACAATCTATAGTCTTATAGCAATTGAGAAGACCTTTATTCCCTCGCTCCCTCCCTCCCTCCCTCCCTCCCCATTATTTGGAAAATGCTGTCTCAGTCATTGGGAAAGTGCTGGTAATGAATGGCTTTCTCTGAGAACAAGTGGTGTCTGTATCTGGGGCAATGGTACCAA
>NW_010518506.1:8612-37462 GCF_000687285.1 Phaethon lepturus
TTCCTTCCTTCCTTCCTTCCTTCCTTCCTTCCTTCCTTCCTTCCAGTCCAACCATTAACCTAGCACTGTCAAGTTCACCACTAAACCGTATTCCTAAACACCACATCTACATGTCTTTTAAATACCTCCAGAAATGGTGACTCCACCACTTCCCTAGGCAGCCTGTTCCAGTGCCTGATAACCTTTTCAGTGAATAAATTTTTCCTAATATCCAGTCTAATCCTCCCCTGGTGCAACTTGAGGCCATTTCCTCTCATCATATTGCTTGTTACATGGGAAAAAGACTGACACCTACCTCACCACAACCTCCATTAAGGTAGTTGTAGAGAACGATAAGGTCTCCCCTCAGCCTCCACTACTCCAGACTAATCAACATCAATTGTCTCAGCTGCTCCTCATAAGACATGTGCTCTAGACTCTTCCCCAGCTTCATTGTCCTTCTTTGGACATGCTCCAGCAACTCAGTGCCTTTCTTGTATTTAGGGGCCCAAAACTGAACACAGGGTGTGAGGTGTGGTCTCACCAGTGCCAAGTACAGGGGCACGATCACTTCCCTACTCCTGCTGGCCACACTAGTTCTGATACAGGCCAGGATGCTGTTGGCCTTCTTGGCCACCTGGGCACACTGCTGGCTCTTATTCAGCTGTGTGTTGACTAATAACCCCGGGTCCTTTTCTGCCGGGCAGCTCTCCAACCACTGTTCCCCGAGCCTGTAACATTGCATGGGATTGTTGTGATCCACGTGCAGGACCCAGCACTTAACCTTGTTGAACCTCATACAGTCGGCCTCGGCCCATTGATCCAGCTGTCCAGATACCTCTGCAGAGCCTTCCTGCCCTCAAGCAGATCAACACTCTTGCCCAACTTAGTGTTGTCTGCAAACTTACTGAGGGAGCACTCAATCCCCTCATCCAGATTGTTGACATTAAACAGAACTGGCCCCAATACCGAGTCCTGGGGAACACCACTTGTGACTGGCCACCAACTAGATTTAACTCCATTCACTACAAGAACCCACCTTCCACAAGAACACTCTTACCTGAAGGTTATGGAGTGGAAAAGACAATCACCATCTAACTTGTCAAGACAAGCCTATATATTTCAAAGTTTCTACCAAACTCTATACTAAATTCCTGAGCCAGAGCTGAACAGCTTTATAGCAATTCAAATGCTGATTCTCGTAACTTGACAATTCCTTTAGCTCCTTTTACTTTGTCAATATTTTGGAAATAGAATTAGACAGGTAGACTTGTGACTACCGTTTCATGTCCTAAATATATTAATTTAGTACTGTTAAGAAGGGGAAAAGGTATGCTCTTCTGAGCTTACACATTCTACTGCTTATACAATGCCAAGTGTGTGCAAAGCACACAAAATTTTCCTGGTGCTATAATATTTGTTTCACAGCTTCCTTAGTAAGAGAAAAAAGATGCATGTTTTATAGGCCTATAAATATATAACTTTGATAAAGTACATTTATTAAGTTTACCAAATAAATCAGGAACATATTTTTTAAACCTACAGACAGTTGCCTACTTGTGTGTATAAATTATCTTGTAAAAATATGTATATGTTAATATAATAACTAAATTAATGCTGTCAATCATTAACCTACAGTCCTCCTAGCTTTTCTGCACATCTTCTTCATTGTCAACAAAACAAACCTTTAGGTGGAAACTTACGTTAATGGAAACTTCTTTCCATAGTAAGCTTTTGCACTTTGCCATTAGTAGCAAAGGGTCTGAAAATATCACCTACATCAGTATTTAATGAACTGTGATTGCTGGCTTCTCTGTTTGGTGTGCAGTAAAAACAAATGTTTCCGTTGTAAATTTGATCCTGTAGCCACATTTATGGGAAGGGAAGGGAAGGGAAGGGAAGGGAAGGGAAGGGAAGGGAAGGGAAGGGAAGGGAAGGGAAGGGAAGGGAAGGGAAGGGAAGGGAAGGGAAGGGAAGGGAAGGGAAGGGAAGGGAAGGGAAGGGAAGGGAAAGGAAGGGAAGGGAAGGGAAGAATCAAACTTTGAAGCAGAAGTCCATTTAACTATAAAGTCACATATAAAGTTGTTAACCATTCCATAATATTCTGTTCTTTTATTCAGTTTCCTAGTTCTCTTTTGCACTCACAGTACCTATTAACAAAGCCTAGCTAAAATTTTCCAAGGTGTGCAAATAATCTCTTCTTCATGTATGCAAGTAATTGTCATCAGCATCAAAGGGAGCTAGATATTCACTGAAGGGAGAAAAGGCTGTATTCAGGGCTCATTTATTCTTTTCATACATGGCAAATTTCTACATCCTTTGCCATAGCTTAGAGCACTCAGTACAGTGATGGGGATGTAATACCATATTGCAGTCCTGAGATTGCTTGAGTAGTGGGCTTTTCCACAGTGTATGATAAGACTGCTGTTCTATGTATTGCCATCTGACACTATTCAGGTGTCAGAGGATCCATTTCCTTCTCTTTGGAATAATGACAGGAAAGGTCCAGCCAAAGTAAAAGCATGATAATGTGTCCTTGAGGGATTCCTTTAATGGTTGCTACAACGGTTTATATTATTCAAGTGGTGTAAAGCTATTCAGATGACAGCATTATCTGGACCTTACAAATGCATAAAGACAGCAGGGAAAATTTTTACTTCTTGCTGTAACCCTAGCATAGATGCAATGCAATGAGGTATATAAGCTTAATATACATAGCTCAGTCACACTGCTGGAAGAATGCTTATGCTGTTATCATGATTCTCAGCAACTTCAGGTTGGAGCAAGATCAGTCTGCAGTGACTTCAGTCCTCTAAATTGTTATGAAGGGCACTGAGGTAGACAACCATGAAGATGTGAATGCAATATTTACTCTCTTCTTGCGAGTCTTGCTACTCACACATCTTTGTGAACATCTATCTAACTCTGCATAGCTCCAACACAACTGGAAGTTTTTAATTTCTATTTTTTTCTCATAATGAACAGTACCTAATAATACAGATAGTCCTACTGAAGTTAATATTTTTGTAATGGTACAAAATGACAATGAGATTGTATCCCATAATATTCTTAAAATCAAATTATTGTTATATGGTTCAGAAGGGGCTATAGTGAGGATGAAAAATTGGATAGATTGCAGAGCTCAAAGGGTTGCAATTAGTGCTACGAAGTCAAGCTGGCTGTTCATTACATGTTGTGTTCTTTGCAGAAAAGGACCTGGGATCCCAGGGGATAAGTTAAATATGAATTTGCAGTGTGTTTTTACGGGGGAGAAAGTCAGCCTCACCATCCCAGGCTGTACCAGCCAGAGTAATGTCAGCAGGTCCAGGGAGGTGACGGCTCCCCTCCATTTGGCACTTGGGAGACTAGTTTTGAGCCCTCCCATACTAGAAGGATATTGACCTACTGGAGCAAATTCAGGGTAGGGCCAGCAGGTTGCTCAGGGGCTGGGTTATGTGATATGCAAGGAGATGCTGAGAGCTGGGTCTAAGCTAAGGGGAGACCTAATTGTGCTTCAGCTACCCAGTGGCAGAGCGTGGGGGAAAAAGACTTGTCTTGCAGGTGCAGAGTTCTCCTGGAGGTGCACAGTGATCAGACAAGAGGCAATGGACACCCAAGTAATCATATGTGATATTCCAAGTATATCTGGAGATGTTTTTACCAGGAGGGTGGTCAAACAGCATGAGAGGCTGCTGGAGAAGTTGTGGAACCTCCATCTTTGAAGATTCTCACAACGGAGCTGGGCAGAGCAGTGAGATGCCTGATCTATGTAGATCCTTCTTTGAGCAGATAGATCAACCAGATGTTCTGCATATGACCACTTCAATCTAACATATTCTAAGAGTGTATAATTTTATGAAAAGTTTCAGTTTTGGATTAGTAAAATCCACCCCTTATAATACGATGTGAAAAAAAAGTTTAAATTATTTCTAATTAATTTATAGGTTTTTTGTTGTTTACTCTAAAATATAACTATAAATAACAAATTTATTATTCTGTTCAAGACAAAAAAACAATCTGTAACTTTATGTATTTCAAAGTTGCAAACTACTATATTCCTGCAATGTTTGAGAAAAATAAATGAGTGTTCTAAAATCATTTTGAATTATCAGGTTTGTGATACAGTATTTTCAAGAGAAAATTGTAAATAGTTTAAAGTATTTTCTGTGCTTAAAATCTTGTTGAAAAAAGTGAAATACTACATGTGTATTCTGTTTGGAGATAAAGGTTGGTACGGTAAAATTAGTGGTGTTTTTTTAAATTTTGTTCAAAATTTTCATAAATTTAAATAACAGCTTGAGCAAGGTTTTCAGAATTGCACCGTCAAGTACCTGAAAATATATGTAAAATGCTGGCATATATGAGGTAAAGTTTTATTCATTTTTCTGCTTCATTTTCATCATAATTCACCAATACTTCTTTTCCTCTTTTATTAATACTGATACTTCATTATATAAGTCATACCTACCAGGAAGTTCTGAGCCAGTAATCTTTGATCATAGAATCATAGAATTATAGAATAGTTAACGTTGGAAGGGACCTTTAAAGGACAGCTAGTCCAACCCACCCTGGAGTGAGCAGGGGCATCTTCAGCCAGATCAGGTTGCTCAGAGCCTCATCCAACCTGACCTGGAATATTGCCAAGAATGGGACATCTGACACCTCTCTGGGCAACCTGTGCCAGTGTTTCATCACCGTCATCATGAAAAAGTTCTTCCTTAGAATTAATTGAAATCTGCCCTCTTTGAGTTTAAAACCATTACCCCTTGTCCTATTGCTACAGGCCCTGCTAAAAAGTCTGTCCCCATCTTTCCTATAGGCCCCCTTGAAGTACTGGAAGGCTGCAATAAGGTGTCCCCAGTGCCTTCCCCTCTCCAGCCTGAACTACCCCAACTCTCTCAGCCTGTCCTCATAGGAGAGGTGTTCCATCCCTCTGATCATTTTGGTGACCCTCCTCTGGACCTGCTCCAACAGGCCCATATCTTTCCTGTGCTGAGGGCTCCAGAGCTGGACACAGTACTGTGGGTGGGTTTTCACCAGAGCAGAGGAGCAGAATCATCTCCCTTGACATGCTGGCCACGCTTTTTCCACAGTCCAGGATACATCTGACATTCTGGGTTGTGAGTGCACATTGCCAGCACATGTCCAGCTTTCCATCCACCAGTACCCCCAAGTCCTTCTTGGCAGGGCTGCTCACAAGCCCTTCATCCCTCAGCCTGTATTGATACGAGGGATTGCCCTGACCCAAGTGCAGGACCCTGCACTTGGCCTTTTTGAACCTCATGAGGTTCACATGTGCCCAATCCTCAAGCTTGTCCAGGTCCTTTTAGATGACATCCTGTCCCTCAGGTGTGTCAACAGCACCACTCAGCTTGGTGTCACCTAAAAACTTGCTGAGGGTGCACTTGATCCCACTGTCTATGTCATTGATGAAGATATTAAAGAGTACTGGTCCCAATACAGACCCCTGAGGAATACCACTCGTCACCGATCTCCATCTGGACATTGAGTTGTTGACCATTACCTTCTGGATGTGACCATCCAGACAATTCCTCATCCACCCAACAGTCCACCTATCAAATCCATCTCTCTCCAATTTAGAGAGAAGGATGTTGTGAGGGACTGTGTCAAAGGCCTCACAGAACTTCAGATAGATGACACCGGTATCTCTTCCCTTGTCCATTGATGTGGTCACTCTGTCATACAAGGCCACTACATTCGTCAGGCAGGACTTGCCCTTGGTGAAGCTATGCTGGCTGTCTCAGGTCACCTCCCTGTCCTCCATGTGCGTTGGCATATCTTCTAGGAGGATCTGCTCCATGATCTTCCCAGGCACAGAGGGAAGGCTGAAAGGTCAGTAGTTCCCAGGATCCTCCTTGCTACCCTTTTGAAAAATGGGTGCAATTTTTCCCTTTTCCCAGTCTCCAGGGACTTCGTCTGACTGCCAGGACTTTTCCAATATCATGGAGAGTGGTTTGACAACTCCATCAGCCAATTCCCTCAGTGTTCTGGGATACACCTCATCAGGTGCCATATACTTACGCATTATCTTTGGTTATAAATCATTTAAACCATCAATATAAACTGAGCACAATATAAATTTAGCAAATTGGGAATACAATCAAATGATATCTGTAAAGACATTGAATATCTCATCTCACAAGAGGTTAGGTGAGTGTAGTCTTCTAATCTGTTACAATAACATCCATACTCATAGCAAATGAAATGATTGTAGTGAATAAAGTTTTGAGTGCTGTTCTTCAAACTACATGTGTCTGTTCTATTAAGGTGAACTGAATCAACTCTCTAGTTCTCTTTAAGTGTACTGATTAGATCTCCATTAATTTCAATGGTAGTTTAGATACTTAGGAGACAAAAGCATACATTTAACCACATAGGACTCAGTATATTTACCTATCCATTCATATCCCATTCCATTTTGTGTTCCACTGGATACCCTAAGGTATCCTCCCTTGGCCTCCAGCTGTCAATGGAAGGCTATGGCCTTGTGTAGATGTCCTGGTTTCAGCCAGGGTAGAGTTAATTTTCTTCATAGAAACTAGTGTGAGGCTGTGTTTTGTATTTGGGATGAGAAAATGTTGATAATGTACTGATGTTTTCAGTTGTTGCTAAGCAGTCAAGGACAGTCCAGCTTCTCATGCTTCCCTGCATGGGAAGCTGGGAGGGGACACAGCCAGGACAGCTGACCCAAACTGGCCAAAGGGCTATTCCCTACCATATAATGTCATGCTCAGTATATAAAGCTGGGAAGAAGAAGAAGGAAGGTGTGGAGGGATGTTCAGAGTGATGGCATCTGTCTTCCCAAGAAACCATTAGGCGCGATGGAGCCTTGCTTCCCTGGAGATGGCTGAACATCTGCCTGCCGATGGGGAGTGGTGAATGAATTCCTTGTTTTGCTCTGCTTGTGTACACAGCTTTTTATTTACTTACTAAACTGTCTTTATCTCAACCAATGAGTTTCCCCACTTTTACTCTTCTGATTCTCTCCCCTGTCTCACTGTGGGGGATTAGTTACTCGACTTATCTTCGACAGATTCTCTCCCCTGTCCCACCGTGGGGGAGTGAGCGAGCAGATGGGATGCTTAGTTGCTGGCTGGGGTGAAACCACAACAGTTTTTTTAAAAAACAAACAAACAAAAAAACCCCCATGCCATCGAAATGACTGGAGCCTAAATCCAGGACAGTAGGTTATCTCAAATGGTTCCTCAGTGTTTATCTTTAAGTAACTGAACTAAGATCCAAAAATTTATGCTGCTGGAACTCAAATAAGTTGCTCATGCTAAAATGCCTAGTGCCATTTAAGATGCCTACAGTATCCAAGACATCTGTCAGGAAACATAAAAGATGAAGAAGGTATCTGTGGTCATCCAGAGCAGTAGCTGGAGACAAAGGGGCATGGACCATAGTCAGAGATGTCACAGAAGTAGCACTAGATGGCTTTGTACGGGCATAGGAAACAAAACCCAAGGATTAGATTCAGATGCTTGAACAGAGGCACATTTTGCTATTTGATCTGTTTTAGGCTGTTCAAGAATACATACATCTGGCAGATACAACAGTTTGTCAGAAATCTTCACCCATTTCTAAGAGGCAAAGTTGTCAAGGCTAAGTTATAAAGGAGAAGCTAGACACTCATAGCACCTAAACTAATTTTAGATAGCCACATTCAGGCAGAACTGCTTGGATACTAAAGAAGTCAGATATGATCCACCCCAGCGGTAAATCTTAGTTCATGTCAGGAAGAAGAAATCTTTAAAATAATACTTTCAATATTTGGGTTATCCCTATGCTTATAAATAGAAACAGTTCTAGATAATTGGGAATAATAGGACTCCACGTAAGAGGAATATTCAGTTGGGCCTCTTTGTTCACTGGTCTACAGCCTGTATGTCTTAAAAAATGTGATTCTCACCTTCAGAATGATGACCGAATGGAGTAACTTACCAAAATTTTCAAAATCTTGCACGCGTCAGCACTCTACAGAAATCACTAGCCTCCATTTCAGCAAGCCACTGCTCAGATCAATTTTTAACGGTGAATGCTTATAATTAATTTAAGTAAACATCCTAAATTTGCCATGATGAGGATTTGAGCATAGCAATAGTTAACATGTTAATTTTGGTAACACACAATAGTGATTTTTATCTATATCTTCATCTTTGTGAGAGCGAACAGATATCATCAATTTTCTGTAAAACTGCATACTTCACTAATCAGGCATACAGTAAGAAAGTCATATAATCACAGGGTGGTTAAGGTTAGACAGGAGCTCTGGAGATCGTCTGGTCCAAATCACCTCTTCAAGTAGGGCCTCTCAGAGCCAGTTGCCCAGGACCATGTCCAGATGGCTTTTGAATAGCTCCAAGAACAGAGACTTCACAACCTCACTGGGCAACCTGTGCCAGTACTTGGTCACCCTCACAGTAAAAAAGTGTTTCCTGGTGTTCAGACAGACCCTGCTAAGTTTTAGGTTGTGCCCATTGCCTCTGGTCCTGTCACTGGCCATCACTGAAAAGAGCCTGGCTCCATATTCTTTGCATGCTCCCTTCAGGTATATAAGGTATATAATATATATAATACACATTTACAAGATCTCCCTTGAGCCTTCTTTTCTCCAGGCTGAACAGTTCCAGCTCCCTCAGCCTTTCCTCATAGGACAGATGCTCCAGACCCTTAGTCATTTTTGTGGCCCTTTGCTGGACTCTCTCAGGTAGCTCCATGTCTCTCCTGGCCTGGAGAGCTCAGAACTGGATAGAGTGCTCCAGATGTGGCCTCAACAGTGCTGAGTAGAGGGCAAGGATCATTTCCTTTGACTTTATTGCAGCCCAGGATACCATTAGCTACCTTTGCAGCAAGAGCACATAGCTGGCTCATGTTCAACTTGGTGTCCACCAGGACACTTTTTCTGCCAAGCTGCTTTCTAGCTGGGCATCCCCTAGAATATACTGGTGCATGGGGTTGTTCATCCTCAGGTGCAGGATTTTGCACATGCTCTTGAACTATCAGTCCATTTTTTCAGTCCCTCAAGGTCCCACTGGATGGCAGCATGATCCCCTGGCATATCAGCCATTCCTCCATTTTGTGTCTTCTGCAAACTTGCTGAGGGTACACTCTGTCCCATCATCCAGATCATTAATGAAGATGTTAAACAGGACTGGACCCAGTATTGACCTCTGGGGTATACCACTAGTCACCGGCCTCCAACTAGACTTTGTGCCACTGATCACCACCCTCTGGGCCTGCCCAGTCAGCCAGTTTTCAATCCACTTCACTGTCTGCTCATCCAGCCCACACTTCAATGGCTTCTCTATGAGGATCATATCAAAGACAGTGCCAAAGGCCTTACTGAAGTCTAGGTAGACAATATCCACTGCTTTCCCCTTATCTGCCAAGCCAGTCATTTCATCATAGATAATTATCAAGTTGGTCAAGCATGACTTCCCCTTGGTGAATTCATGCTGACTATTCCTGGTGATTTTCTTGTCATTCATGTGCCTGGAAATGGTTTCCAGGATTAGCTGCTCCATCAAACTTTACATATAACAGTTACATACCTAAGTAAATGTCACATACTTGAGTCAATTACTTCGTAAAGTATGCAAATTTGTGTTTGGTTGAAATCCTTTGAAATATAAAAGAGTTCTTATAATTGAAAGTTTAACATTTAATTCTAAAACTTAAAGTTGCAGATGTACTAGGTAAATCCTTATACTACAATGTATTGACACGCACATTTACATGACCCACCTCTCAGAAAAATATTAGTTAATAAATCATCTGGTGTACAATATGCAGTTCAGTCATATGTTGGCATAGAAACTAGGGTCAGCATTCTCTCTAGCAGACAGAAAGCAGTATGAGGTCTTGAATACTTGCAAGCTGTTATTCTTAACTCCCCTCTACTCTGAGAACTGAGGTTTACTGTCTAGAGATGTTTATAGGAAACTAAGACAAATAAATCAAGATGACTATAATTCTTACTGGCCTCTTTGAAAAATAACTGTAAAACATTGTAACTGAGGGTTTGGCTTTGCTGTATATTTTGTCTTTATTATTACTTCAATCCATATACCGAAATCTCCTATTTAGTTTAAGGGATTCTTCAGAGCTGACCTAATTTGATCAGTAGTGGTAAAGTGAATGTTTCTGATGCTCAGGGTAATAATATATAGAAGACTATAGCAAAACTTATCACTCTGTATATGTTATGTGATTTTTTGCAGAATGATTTCACTCACTCTGCTTTTATCCAATTTCAGTAATTCAAGTGTGACAATATGATCCAACCTCTGTAGTGTAGATAGACTAAGCATAGAAAACAGAGACAGGCTGTCCCATTAACTTTAAACTTACATATGTAAGTATCACCATTATGTCATCAATATCACCATTGCTGGAGACCAAAACCCATGTTTATCATGATCTTGTAGCCAGCACAGCATATTTAGGTAAATCAAGTTAGATAAATTCAGTCTTCATTTTGTAGCAAAATTCTTCCAACTACGATTAATGAGAATTATAAAACAATAAAAAAGGCAAGGATAGACAATATTTAAGGAAATTTGTAGAATTTACCTCATTAGTCCTAACTAGGTATCTAGGATCTCCTGAAAGTTTCTTTATACACAAAATTCATCCACCCATTTAAGATCTATCTATGTAGACTGGAATGCTAAAGCTGTGTTTATGCTCATAAATTGACCCAAAATACTTTCAAGGTGGAAGAAAATGTCTGAGAACAGCCACAGCTTGCTCCTGGCTGAAGTAAGCCTGTGCTCCCTCAGACCTGGGAAATCAGGCCCCTGGCAGGATCCTGGAGATACTGCTCCCAGGGTCAGTAATGCCCAGGCAGCAGGTGGCACAGAGCCAACTGAGCAGCTGTTTTACCTATATAGATGCAGGTTGCTTGCTCCTGATTTCTGTCAGTGCTAAGGAGGATACAAGGTTTAATTTACTGTTGTGAACATTTACTTATGGAAGTTGTTTAAGAATACTTGTCTCTTTAATGTGAATTCAAATTCTATTATCTATTTTTGATTGCTGTCAAACAGGAAATCAAGAAAAAAATCACTCTCATAATTTCTTGATAATACATGTTTTCAAATGCCTATTTTGATTATGCCCAGATTTAATATGTCTGAATTATTCTGACTTCGGCATCATGGGTCAAATTCAAGGCTCTGTTATATATAACAACTCTTATAAAAATTGAAAGTGGAATAGATTACTTTTAATCATTTCACAAATCATCAATGTTTTGTGCTATTGATTTTACAATTTCTTTCTTCAACTGTTAAATACTCAAAGAATAATTATGATTTTCAAGTCAGATGACAATCATGTGTCTTTTCTTTAATAAAACTAAATTAGTATACATTTCTGTACATAGATGAATATATATTTAACTATATTACCAATGTGCATTTATATCAGTACTTTTCCCATGTTTAAAATAGGAATTAATAGTCACCAGACTGCTTATTAGAGAAAAGGAGACACGGAGAGTGATAAGTAATAGAAACTTAATTTCTGCTTTAATATGAAAATGTTCCTAACGCTATTCATCTCTGTTCCTTGATATGAAGGCAAACTGAAACTGGAGACAAGGAATGCTGTAAAAGGAAAACTTGTCATATTGACACATGAGGGTGTTGTGTAACAGTAACTCAGTAAATAGTACTGATTTTTCATTCAATTTTAAATAAGGTTTTTAAGGAGATTTTGAGCTTTCCTTTATGTTAATCTTAAGTGGAAAATGATTTTATTTGTGTTTGTGAGAAAATATTTAGGAAAACAGCTTTATTATTTATTTTAAATGTTTCAATTATCTGAAATTTAAAAAAGAAAATTATGTTTAACCTGCTTACTTTATAAACGTGTACAGTTGGTTCATAGTTATTGATAACATGCAATACCTAACTCCAGCAATCAAGGCTGTGTCCACCAAAGAATTAAACCATATTCACATGTAAAATCTTTGCTCTTTCGTTATTTTTATTAACAAGAACAATGCTATACATAATGCAATGTAAAAGCCTCCAAAATGTTAATGGCCCAGGAAAACCTAATATAGGATATACTTTATCTGTAGAGTAAAGGATATGGAAAATAAGAGGAAATAACTGAAAGCTCAGCTGTGACACCTCCAGGAAAAGTGGCTAAAGACATTTTGTCACTCTATGTAATAGTTTAATACTCTTACTAAAACATTGTAATGAAAAAAACATTTTAATGGGAGAAGGTTATGAACATTGGTATACTCTCTAGAATATTTTTTTCTTATATTGAAATGACTTGAACTGTGACAGATAAGACACTAATAGTTTGTACAACATTATTTTAAGATGTGCAAGCTTTGCCTTATGCCACATCAATGATTCTCCAAATGATAACACTTTTTACAGGTGAAAGGTACTCCAGCTACACTGAATCCGAGTATGTAGTTGAGTATAGAACGATTAGACAATTGGAGTTCATCCATCTTTCTTGAACCATGAGGCAACACAGGAGCCATTATTCCCTTTTGTTAACTTCAGAGGTAATTACAGCTTTTAGGGCAAAGATATGATAGAGTCACAGTCCTTTAATATTTTATGTTGTTTCAGGAGGGTATCTACACTATATATCACTATATGAGTAGTTCCTTCATTAGCTGTATTTGCATTGTGTAAATTCTAGCCAAATAATTTAGGAATACAAGCACATTACAAGGTATTTTTGTATCTTGTACACTTTTGAAAAGCCTGAAGCCTAGCTCAAACATGGACACAATGTCTCAAAGACTCTCAAAGGCTCTTGTGAATTGTCTGGTTATGATGGTCAGAGAGAAGATGAGAGCAGGAGAGTTGGGAAATGGAGTAGGAGGAAATGTTCCCATTTATAATGTTCCCTTTAATAACTTGCCTTTGTATACTATCTATTATGGTTGTGACAAATAAGTTCATGATACTTTTTTCACTGGTAAGAATAAGTAATATATCACAGACAGTGGAACTGCAGAAGGATAAAGAAAGGGAGAGCTCATTGCAAAGTCCTTGGAACAAGTGGAAACATTCATGTTGTCTTCAGAGGGAGACAGCACTGGTACTACAGTAGAAGAGATTCCTAGTTCAAGTATCTTGGCTTCTCAACATCTAGATTCAGTTCAGAAAGATAGTTTTGCCACTACATGGGGAATATGATCAATAAGTCTCTACCCTGAGTAAGTGAGCAGGATGGTGAAACATTATTAGATGGTTCAGAGCATACTCGTATTAGTCATGCAACTAAGGTCCCACTTGACACTGGAAGGCTCGTAGGAGTTTTCAATTAAATGCAATGGGGTTTAGCTCAGACCTTGGAAAAGAGACTGAGAATTTTTATTTTTAAAATTTTGTGTGTGTGTGTATGGATATTTCACATAAATATCCTTCATCTTATTAAAAAGTCACAAGCATTTAAAAAAAAAAAGTGTTGGTGAAGGGATAAATTACTATAAGAACACTGAAGTACAAAATATATTGAAAAGGCTGAACATCTACAGTCCAGAAAATACATGTGGCAATTACGCTATAAGCCTCTGTACAATGCTTATGCCACGTAGAGGTATTGTGCCTTGGCTATTTACAGATTCATCAGTAAAGCATTTGCAGTCTCAAATAATTCTTTGAAAACTGCACCAAGATTTTATCTTGCTGTTCATTGCTCTGTAGTACATTTGTTCCAAGTTGTAGTATAACATAATGTTCAGTTCAGTATCTACCTTCAGAATAAGTTATTATAAAATTAAATACACACAACAGTATTTAGCAAAATTGTTCTTCTTCTCCTTAGAACTGTAGCAGCTGCATAAGAGTTTATTCATGGAGATCTAGTATGTCATACTATTACCCAATATTGCTGATTGACAAATATTTGCTCATCAAAAATATTTGTTCATCAAAAATTCATAACCTGAACCCTCTAATTTTTGTGGAAGTTATAGGTAGTTTTAACGCTGTTTCTCTTGAAGTAAAATACTCTGACAACTGCAGAAGTACATAATAAACATGATGGGATTAATGAAAAAATATATTAAAGTATGACAAATGAGTGCTTACTGATAAACATTGACATTTTTTCACTCAGTCTTCTTCAAAAAGATGCTTTCCACTAAAATGAAATTGATACTACTCATATTTAGGATCCTTAGGTTGATAAATGAGGTAACTTAACTTTGCCACTCTATTGGCAAAGCAGACAGATTACTTCTAACTTGGGTCAGATTCCACTGTAATTAGAAGACTATTCTCTCCAACTAGTATTCAGCCCCTGCTCCAGATGAGGTAATCTCAGGAACGACCCTTATCTGACACCAAGGTATTTCTCACATATAAATTGTTGCTGAAGGCTAGCTTCTTTTTTAGTAGTTCTGGTTTTTTACCGGTTCTTTTTTCTTCTGTTTTTATGATTACTGTACTTTATCATAGTCTTACCTTCAGAAATGTCCACCTTCTATAAGTTATCAACAAGATTTTTTTTTATCCACTGCCTTCCTTTCTATTTTCTTTCTGGAGCACACATTCCCCTCACTTCCACCCTCAACAACCCCGACTTCATAGCTTCCATCTTCTGTTCCTACGCTGTGATTCCATCGCTGTCTGGAACTGACATTTAGCTTTTTTTTTTTCCTTTTTTTTTTTTTTTTAGTTTTCTATCTTGTGTGAGTTGATATCTAATATTTGCTACTCAAGAGAAACAAAAGTATATGGACTTTTTATCTTTTATATTACTCCAAACTTGAGGTCTTTGTGAATGTCTCAATCTGCTTTAAATTCCAAAATATAATTAGGCCAATCACAACATAATGCTCTTAAAATAGAAAAAACAAGAAGTTGCCAAATAGCTCACATGTTTGGCAGATGGGTACCCATTAATTTAAATCTGTATTGCTACATCCTTTCAGATAAATAAAAGAAAGAGCTTAAGTGGTACTTTACCACCTCTTACAAAACAGCTCAATACAATAGATTCTCAGCAGATAAGAAGATAGTAGCTGTTGTCCTAAGCTGTGTGCTTCTCCAAGCATGCTTACTTTCCAGGGGACTCCTTCACTTTTCAATAACGTCATTCTAAATAATACACTTGATTACATTTTCATAGCTAAAGTATGGTTTTGAGTTTATATTGTATATTATGTATTTTTAACTCAAATTCAATTTGTTCTATAAACAGAATTCGTTTGTGTGACTGATTAACCAGGGTCAAATTAGGTCAAACTCTGTTGACTGGGTTTGGAGCTGTAATTGGTTTCTCTAATTGGTAACTACAAACCAGAATGTAATCAGCTCAGAGTAAGTACACTCTGTGCCATTAACTAGTAAAGTATGGGATCACTTAGGAAAGCTTTGCAAACTGTACACTACAAACAGGATTAAAAGCCTATCAGTTTCTATTCTGCTGAGAAATTTGTTTTGTAGAACCAGCCATACAGAAGTGTAATAATGTATTTTTGTCAAACAGCAAAAAATAAGCTTAACAGTTTTACCTTGACATGGAAGCCTCCACTTCAGAGAATGCATTTGAACATTATATCTTTTTCTTAACTGTAACTGAAAAATCAGCTTTCAGATATAGAATTCTTGTAGAATTCTTGACTTAAATAAAATAAATAGTAGTCTTACTATTAAATAAAAGAAATAGTATTCTTGAAAGTGATCACATTATGTGCATCCTTTAAACAGATCTGTCTGTAGATAACAACATTATACAGAAGTGAGGAAAAATCAGGGAATTTTAAGTCTGAAAAGCTTTATGTAAAATCACTACAAACAACGTAAAGTGCCAGGTTGTGTGAAATGATCAAGTGTGACTTGTACTTTCAGGACATATCTCACAGAAAAATTGTGTGACTGCCTCCACTGACTCATGTCAGACTGATCCGAATTTGTGAAGCCTCATAATCTGGAAGTAACATTGTCCATACGACTATTATTTGAGGCTACATTATTTCTTTGCTGAAGTCATAATGTTTATGAACATGCAAAACAGACTAGAAGGGAACTCAAATGGTCATCTACTCTGCCTCAAAGGTAGGTTCTGCAACAACATTGGACTGTCTGGTGGATTTTTGCCTACGTTTTTCTTACACTTCCAAAAACAAAGATTACACAACATTTTAAAAATATCTTGTTTTCATTACGATATGCCTTCTCTTCCTTTCCCTTGAGTTATGAACTCCATCATTTCATGATTGCTCTTACATTTTCTTTCACCTTTTCAGTCAGTTCTTTACAACTGCAGAGTCAATCTAGAGCACCTTTTTTATTTGTCCTAGTGTTCCTCTGTATCAAGTAATTGTTAAAAAGCCTTTAAAACAGGGGGTGGGAGGTTTTACAGTTGTAAATCCTGACCAAATATAGCTGACTACCTCTGAGATGGCCATCCAATCTTATAAACAACAGAGAAAGATATGTGTTTCTAAGGTGTGATGCATCTTATTCTGTGTGGATGTCTGAAAAGTATCAGATAAAAAAAATGTTGTAACAGTACCTATTTTTCAGAAGAAACAGTCTAAAATAACTTATATAGTATCTACACTGTGAAAATGCAGAGTTAGATTAAATTAATTTTGACTGTATAACTGCTGAAATATTCCATATATTTGGATAATTAAAATCCTCATGATTCACAGACTGCTTCATGTACCTTCCTTTTTTGTGATGTGTTGCCTACTGAGCTTACAGGCAGGGGTTATCATTTTCCTTTTTATTTTCAATATAGAAATTTTAACAGGTGTGTTATTTTCTACCTTTTTGTAGATACCCTTTGTATCTACCAGATACAAGGGAAGATTTCCTGTCATTTATCAGCTGTTATGCCTAAGAAGATCTACTTTTTCATAGTCATATTCTAGACATATCTTCATTTTATAAACTTGGAATTCACCTAAGACAACTATACAAGGAACAATGAGGGAAAGGATTACATGTAACTGCAGTAAAAAAAAGCATATTGTAATTTCATCAACATTGTTTTCTAAAAAAAACTAACATTAAAGAGATGTTAACTGAAATATTTTTCAACTGTTTAGCAGCATCTATATCCTGCATCTCAGAAAGATTTTACATACCAAATTTGAAGCACAGTGAAGGTTCTGGAAATCAGACTATGCACAAAAGCACTGCATTATAATTTATGCATCCAAGATCAAGTGAGGGTTCTCATTTGTTTATTTGTTTTGGTAGTCTTATAATTTTCCTTACATATATAATTCATCATGTACCTGATGTAGTAACTGATAGAAGACTAGTATTCATGTTAACATTTTGTATAAAATCACAAATTAAAAAATTGCTTTAAAACTAACATCTTTTCATTTGAAACGTTGAGAAGATTACGGGGTATTTGTAGAGTACCATCTCAACAGACTAAACTTTGAAAAAGGTGCATTTGGTCATTTTTTGTTTTATATATTCATTGTGGACTAGCTGTCTGGACCAACAGGTCAGTGCAGTTCAGCCTTGGAGTTAAATCTGTTGCGTAACTGGTAAGGTATAGTCTTCACAGTCTGTCAATACACTTATTTACTTCTATTTAAAAGGAAGGAAAATATCTATTTGAATGCCTGGCACCTTGCCAGTCACTTAAAATCATAATCCATTCTACAGAACAATTACTCAATAACATAGATAATCACATCCATAACAAGAAAAAGTAAACTGTAATAATTAAAAAGTAAGCCTAGTGATAACTAAAGTTTAACATTAACATTTCTTTTTTTTTTTTTTTTTGAGGTACTGTTGTATATATTATCATGCTATGTAAAGAAATACCCAAGTTGAAATGTTCATACGTTAAAAGTTTTAAAGCAAAATTCTGAGTTTATTTTTGACCCTTCGTGTTGGAAGATATGTAGGGCACCAAGCTGAGAAGTAGCTGTCTTATTGTTACCTGAATCTGCGACCTGGCTATAGCCAGCTTATAACTGATAAACCTTTTTCTGCAGGAAAGCTTGACCCTCTTTTTTCACCATGGGCACACTATGTAATTTCTTATTTCTGCCTTAGTTGCTGGTGTTTGGGGTTTTTGTTTGTTTGTTTAGTTGGTTGGTTTTATTTTGTTTTTAAATTCTGCTTTGTGTCGTTTGTTAGTTTCTCTTTCGTGGCTCAGTGAACTTTTCTGGCGGGCATAAACTCTCTTCATAGGCTCCTTAAAGACTTCCGTTTCTCCCCTCCTTTTCCCTAAGTCCCCCAAAGGAAAAGTTCCCCAGCACAATAAAAATGGAGTTGCAACTTGGTATATAATAAATGCTCATATTGGTGATTTATTTTGACAGATTTTAGATGTGCTTCCTCAGTGCTACTAACTATATATGAAACCTCTACAGATTTCTGAAAATTAAGAGTAAAACTTGCTGAGACCTAGGCCTTTACTTGCTGAAGAAAGAAAATAAAAACCATGTAATGATATTAGCAGGCTCTGAAGCTAGCCTTAAAGTACAGTATCTTTCAGCAAAATATCTTCAACTAATGTGTGTACTGCAATATTGCAAGGGAGTTATGACAATGAAGTGCTTAAAGGTAGTTCATAGAAAGCATTAGAAATTTGAAAGTCATGCTGCTCTTATGTATCTTCATATACTCTGTAGTTTAACGGAGACATCCATACTAACAATCAAATATGCTTCTGTGTCTTCAGTTGATGTGAATTGTGTAGTTTGAACTGCATTTGTTTTAAGCAAGTGAAGGGTAACACATTAAAAAGACGTTTCTAATTTAAATGTACAGTTACAAAAATTAATTTCATGCTGCTGTTAATTAATTTGGTGATCAATTGTATGAAATTTTTCTTGAAGTTCGGGACTCAAGTAACAAATGAGCAAAAGAGACTAGATTTTCTAGAGTAGCATAGCAACATTTTACTACAAGCCTGGGTTCATCTAGTTCAGAGAGTAGTTATAGCCCAAAGAGGAACTCTAATTTAAAGTAGTGCCTGACAAGGTGCATGGCACTGCAGTTATTCTTGGTTACTTTTTTGTCCTTCTTTCTCTATTAGTCTATGCTTATAAGGTAACAAATGTGTAGTGACCTGAATATTGCTGAACCAATCTCAAGAAACCGTGTATGTCTAGTGGTACTGTGTAAACATTTTGGTGTAATTAGACCACAGGGAAACATCTTGTCCTGGACAACTAACTGAATCCTGGCTATCATTTGAATTTAAATTTCTTGCCTATTTTTGTCTAAAATCCTACTGAAGTTTAAAAAAGGAAAAGGAAAATACTGCTAATAATCAGTATTTTTCATGTGAAGATAACATTATTTATGAGTGTGAATATTAAGTATCTTAAACATTGGATGCTCAAGGTGAAATACTTTCAAAAGGTTCCAATTTTCAGAAAGAGTCAAATCTTCTGTCCATATTGAATCAGGCCTCTTATGAGCAAGATAATTATAACAGCATGTACTTTCTTCTTTGATAAAAGCACTTACCTGTAAACTGACGTGTAAGTATATTCATGCATATTTTTAAAGATAAAGTATTTCAAATTCTTTGATTCAAAGTATAAATTCATATAATTTGCCACTCCAGAAGGCACAGAAATATAATGTAACTGAGACAGAAAAAGAAGGCCATAAGGGACTCTGAGGGATCATCTAATCCAACATTGTTTACTGCAAAAGTCTAGCAGAAAAATGAAATATGTTAAACATAGAGTATTTCATATCATGGCATTCTATTAATTATTTCACTTCTAGATCAGAAATACATGAGTTCTTGTGAAATTTGAGGGTGTTCTGTTTTGTTTTTTAAAAGAACATTAATTAATGTATTTAAAAAAATAATAAAGGAAAGATCTTGACCTTAACTGTGACACACTGCCTCTCTTTAAATGCAAACAACATTGAAGCATCATGCTCAATCTAACAAATCAAATATGCTCTCAGTGTGAAGCCTCAGTAGATTTGTTTTATTTGTTCATTTCATTTTGCTTACAGTCCTGCAGGTTACAGATTGCCTAAATCTGAAAATGTGCTGTATCTTGGAAAGTATAAACCAAACATTCCAATTCTCTTTATCTTCTTTACATAATACTAATTTGTTTGCTCTTAACTCTGAATCAAGAAAAGGCAGTGAAATATTAGTAACACCCGTGTTATTCACCATGTAAAACTAATACACATTACAGGCATTTGAAGTGTTGAAAGCAATAGATGCATTTCCTTAGTGCTGTTTCCTTGTACTGCTACTTCTGGTTCATTTCATGTATATGCATTTAGCCCTAGGTAGGAGCATTCTGGTAACCTGTGGTCTTGAGGGGATGTTGTGACTCACAGTAAAGACAAAATGAATTGGTCACAACATCACAGAGTAGTATCTACAGGGATTTTTTTTTTTTCTTAAGGTATCACTGTCAACACCTTTGTAACGCCATTTTTAGTTTGACTTGATGGACTGTCTCAAAGGGGACCTCCAGATGGCAATTTCATGCTAGTAATAATTATGCCCTCTTGGGCATAACCAGGTCTTCAACACTAATTACATGCAAAGCTCATTTGTACTATGAGTTGTTGAAAAAATTTTTTTAAATCAGAGATAAAACAAAATAGACTAATTTTTAATGCAGTAAAATGCCTTAGTACAAATGTAATTCCTTTCAGTTGTAGCTGTTACATTGCTTAATGATTTGGGATGATTATTTAGGATCCGATGGCTTATATCCTGTGTCATGTTGTCCAACTTCATGCATGCCCTTTCTGTTATTTTATGTTATCTTTTTCAATCAGCAGAGAGAAGAAAGTTTAGCAATATAGAAATAACCCTGTTGATTTAAGTCAAGACTCACATAGTTCCAAATTCTAATAGAATTTGGAATTCAAATTGTGTCTAGTGGAAACAATGATTTTTTTTTTGAAGATGATAAAAACTCTGCACTGTAAAAGAAGTGGGAAAATATGACAATACTATAAGGTTGAAAACTATAGGGGTGTCCTATTTCTAAAATTTTGCCACAGCAGCAAATGAACAAGACTCTGGAGGTGATGTAAAGGTGCAAGGAGTAGGAACCTCGGTGGCATTTTCCTAGACTGCTGAAGAAAGGGAAGACATTGATAAAAAGCAGGCACATTCTGCAGGCCAGCACCTGGTTGTAAAGCTTGTGCTGCAGCAAGGTCTTTAAGTTTTTATAACCAGGGGACCCTCTCTAAGAAATGAGGACTGATGGACAAACAAGAGTTCATCTGACAAAGCAAGGAGAGACCATCTTTGAGAGTGTCTTTGATTGTTCCTAATCTGAACAGCAGGGCTTTTAATGATACTTGATAAGGGATGGTGACTAAAGAGAAAAGAAGGTATGGGGCACATTAAAGAAGTGGCCCTAATACTCCTTATATGAAAGCAGAACAACTTGTTGTCCATTTCAAGTGTCACTGCAAAAATACATCAGTATGGGAAACAGAAGACGAATTAGAAATTCATGAACAGTGCAGAGCTATGATCCCAGTGGGATTAAAGAGATTTGGTGAGATAGTCCACACGGATGCAGTGCTGCACTGGATGGACACTGGCTCCATTAAAAGAGCATGCCAGCTAGGAGCAAGTCTGATTCTGTTCCTTAAAGGTGAGTTGGAAGGCAAGAACAGGAACAGCAGAAGCCAGGCAATGTCCTCTCCAGAAGTGTGCTGTGCCACAGCACACCACGCAGATGAGCAAAGCTGGATGGCTCGTATTGACAGCTCAGTCATCATCAGGCACAGTTACAAGTCAAATTCAAAGTCGAACTAGGAACAGCAATTAAGAAAAAAAGATGATGGCAAACCCAGGCCTGAACTTAAAAGGGTCCATGCATAACAGGCATAAGTTGGGGGTGTCAGGTGAGGTCAATTAAGTCTTATTAGTGCCTTAAAGTCTTTGACAGTACAAAGCTGGAGTATAAGGAACACTGTTTTGTGATGAATGATGAGCTAACAACAGCTTGGTTCAGCACAGGAAAATGTAAAGTTCTGCACATGGTATGGAATTAGCCCATGAAATGCAACAGGCTGGTGTCTGACTGTCTGGGCAGAAACTTTGCAGAAAAGGACCTGGGATCCCAGGGGATAAGTTAAATATGAATCTGCAGTGTGTTTTTACGGGGGAGAAAGTCAGCCTCGCCATCCCAGGCTGTACCAGCCAGAGTAATGCCAGCAGGTCCAGGGAGGTGATTTGGCTCTTGGGAGACTAGTTTTGAGCCCTCCCATACTAGAAGGATATTGACCTACTGGAGCAAATCCAGGGCAGGGCCAGCAGGATGCTCAGGGGCTGGGGTATGCAAGGAGATGCTGAGAGCTGGGTCTAAGCTAAGGGGAGACCTAATTGTGCTTCAGATACCCAGTGGCAGAGCGTGGGGGAAAAAGACTTGTCTTGCAGGTGCAGAGTTCTCCTGGAGGTGCACAGTGATCAGACAAGAGGCAATGGACACCCAAGTGACCATATGTGATATTCCAAGTATATCTGGAGATGTTTTTACCAGGAGGGTGGTCAAACAGCATGAGAGGCTGCTGGAGAAGTTGTGGAACCTCCATCTTTGAAGATTCTCACAACGGAGCTGGGCAGAGCAGTGAGATGCCTGATCTATGTAGATCCTTTTTTGAGCAAGTAGATCAACCAGATGATTTCTAAGAAACCATTCTAACCTGTATTATTCTATAATTCTTCAATTATTTTACAATAATGAAGAATTTAGATGTATGTTATTTTGAAGAAATAAGTGCTGTTTGTCAAGGAAGTCATTTGGTAGGGTTCTAAGGTTTTCCCTTTTCTACTTTGTATAATTGCAGGTTAATCAGTAGTGGTTCTGATGATCTTTGCTAACAATAGAGGAAAATATGTCTGCTTGGTAACTGCTTTTTTGTAACCCCCTGGTTATCACTGTCTCCTAGGAAGCTCTGATTTCAATCAGTATTTTTGTTTTAGGTTGTAGTTACTTTTCTACCTCTTCCTATTATTTCTAATTGCTCATTTTGGATATAAATAAAAATATGTAATACACATGTGTGTAATCAAATAAAGACCTGATCTGGGTATCACTACAGCCTCTGAGTGATTTGAGATTGAACTGAAGGGAAAAGAACTGTGATAGAAAGTAAATATGGAAATGTCAAATGAAATACAATGACTGAAAATGCAATTAAGAACTAAACCCAGCAAGTTGTAGCCTACAAGAAAATAAAGTAAAAAGTAAAGAAAACTCTTTAATTCTACTTAAACTAGTCAAAATCCTTGTCCATCTCCTAAGTATAATTTCTGTCTTTCTTTTTGAATATAAATTAGCAGATAATATGTTTTCTTTTTTCTTTTTTTTTAATTTGTATATCTTTTTTGACAAGCTCCTGTTCTCACTTTTATGAATCACGTAGTTCAAATGGTTTCATTTTTCTCTCCTAAGAGAAATTTTTCAGATCAATAATCTTGTCCCATGCCTCTCCTTAGTTTTTCTGTATTTCACTTCTGCCAAAGTAGAATGAGCTGTCATCACTATAAGAACATTATAATCCATCCAATCAATGTAGCTTACCATCTTTTTATATCTGCTTTTTGAGCAGATATATTGATCAGCCATACCAAACCACAAATTTTTCCTAAGTTCTTATACTTCATATGAGTTAAGAAAAGCATATCTATAGTTCTAATTGTTTTTCTGCTTCTTGTTTATGTACAGCAGAATTTCCTTATTTCTATTTATTAGCTAAATTCTGACAGAAAATCTCCCAAATATTTTAATTCCATTTATTGGAAAGTACCTTTAAATAAGTAAGTAGTGTACTGAAGTACAAGTACATTATCATTATTAGCACATAAGCCACTATAAAAAATAAAGCAAGGATCTAGAGAGTAGAAATTAAGAGGTCTGGAACATAGCCCTATCAATATACACAAAACATACATTTTATTTTCTGTACAGCTTTTATTTCTGCAACTATTCTCGCTGGACTACCCTTCTTTTAGATAATACAAAGATTTTAATTAATATTGGCCCATGTCCATGAGAATCTACTCCCATTTTATCCAAGCTTTAGCTTATGGGTTAAGTGTTATACTTTCACAGTTTGGCTACAATAGAGATCTACAACAAATAGTGCATTTGACTCCAGGCTTCTTCACTGCAAATTACAATATGCCGTGTTTCTTTACCGTCTGTCTTTATAACTATAGACATCATTGGTGAGTTTAATTTAACATTCCTTTTTCTGTGATAAATATTATTTCTCAGTGCAGGCAATTGATAATAAGATTTTGCCAGCAGTCCTGGTAGGTATTGTACTTCATTTTTGTCTTCAGTCAGGCCAGCAACAAATGGAAACCCTATAAAATTGTATCCAAGAGATGCTTTTTGATCTGTTTTCTTTCATCATAACCACAACTCTTGGCCAGTAAAAACCCACTGAATGGGTTTCACTATAATCATAACTGATCACTCAGACATCTTCATAGGCCTAATCTAGCAATCATTTTTGCTTACTGATTATAGTCTTGTTCAAATCAAAGATATATCAGGTTGCCTGTCTGTCTTCTTGTAAATGCCCAGGTTTTTCAATAAGATAAGAAGCCTGGATTTTATTTATTTACTTATTTTCCCGAGTGATTGTTTGGACCTTAAAGTTTTCTGCGGAGAAGATAACAGCCTTGGGTTGTAATAGCTAGTATCTGATGAAAGGCATTTTTCCTCTATTCCCAGACTGTCGTTCCATTACTTGTCAATTTGCTAGCTGCAAACACTTAGAGTTGGCTCGATGGCTTGATATAACTCTGGAGTGCTAGGTCAACATATACAATATCTTCCAATAATTTTGTAGCTATTTAGGGTTATATCCCTTCACAATGATTTCCTTACCTCCAGCTGCTTTTTTGGATAAATCTGCCTGTTCCCTGATAATCACTGATAAGAACAGACATTTTTTCTAGGACAACAATTTTAGGATGGAAAGATACATTTTTCAAGACACACTTTTGTAGTGATTATTTATCAACTTGTATTCAGTCATCGTTGGTTCTATAGAACCGGAGTTATTCCAAAACCTTCTCTATTACTCTCTTTCATGACTCTGATGGTCTAACTATCAGCATGATCCACAGTCTCTAAAGAATCTTTTAAAGCTTCAGATCAGTTCTTAGCATGATATGTTGAATTCTTCAGAGATTCACAAAGTGTCTGCAATTCATGTTTTGTTCACTTCAGTGTAAAGTTTTGCTGCCGTACCTGACACAAAATAATTGAAATGAGTACCACACAGTAAAGTACAATTGGTTATGTATTGAAATTTGAGAACTTTTCTGGATGCCTATTTGGCAGTTCTGACACAAACATAATATTTCAAAGATGAAACATGTTAAATATCCATATTTAACCCAAATCATCAGCAATAACATTTAAGAAGTGCAACAGCACTGTCTATTCAGGCATACCGGCAATTAAATAATGTCATAAAACTTCATAGCAAAGAAGAATTGAATTTCTTGTGAAGGTACATTATAAAATTTATTCTACTAGTATATAACGGCTTAGAAGAAGAGAATAGATTATTGTATTAAGTTTCTGGTCATGAATGTTACCAAGAAAATGAAAACACATAATCATTTATAAACCAAAAAATACATGGAATAATCAGAAGAAATTTTTGCAACATCAAACTCACACTGGATAATAGTTGAAATTGTTCATATTGTTTCAGGAGATGTAATAGATTCCCATGATTTTTAATTTGTATTTGGCTTGGCCTAGTGACATTACATTAGAAACACTAAAAGAACATTAAAAGTATTAATGTGGTATTTGAAGATGAGATTAATTTCACTTAACATCAATTATCTAAAAATTAAAGGTCTCACCTCAGCTAGGTTACCTCCACAGACACTGAAGAGGATTCTTGATGAACTGATCAGAAACATCTTTTAGGATAAAATAAATTACTTTCTGAAGGAACTTATTTCTATCATGTGAAAAGAGAAGTAAAGTAAATAACCATCCTACCTTAAGATGGCAAGTTTTCAGGTGGGCTAAAATAAGGTGAAATGGTTCTCACTTAGAGTTACAGAAAAAATTGACTTTTTTTCTGTAAAATGTGTCTTAATTTTTTTAAGGTACTGATTTAAGAATTTTAAACTAGTATGAGAACAATACGTAATTGCAATGCATCAGGTAGTTATATAACATTGTGATATCATTATATCATTCCTCATTTTTTTACTGTGGACAGATGAAAGGCTAGAAGAGTAGTCTCTGGCAGCTTATTACCTTTACATCTCTTTTGCTTGATTATTGGAGTCGGAGTAGGCTAGTTTCCTTTCTTTTCTCTGGGATGGGGTAGCACAGGGAGGAGTGAATTCCTTTTATATCTGATTAACCTACCTCTTGCTGCCACATCATTCTTAATCTGGTTATTGAATAAAAAAAAAATTATAAATAGCTGACCACCTTGACTGAGAACAATGCATAATTTTTATAAAGTCTCAAACTCTGCAACTGTCATAAATAGACCTCATGGTTACATCTACAAGGGACAATACGCAGTGTTAAAAGTAAAAATGTGGTCAATGAAAAGAACCAAGTATCAGTCCAGCTGTAGTTATTTCACTAAAGAAAGCAAATAAACAAACAAGATTTTTTTCATAGGAAGAGAAATTAGCCAGCATATTCAAACTTTAACCTTCACCTCTGAAGTTGTCAAATGAATGTATATTACAAATGTAAATATGTCACTGTCATGGTTTATCCCCAGCCAGCAATTAAGCATCACACAGCTGCTCGTTCACTCCCCACCTCCCCCAGTGGGATGGGGGAGACAATCAGGAAAAACTCATGGGTTGAGATAAAAACAGTTGAATACGACAGCAAGAGAGAAGGAAACAACAATGATAACAACAATAATAATACTGACAAAGGAATATACAAGAACAAGTGATGCCCAATACAGTAATTGCTCACCACCCAGTGATTGATAACCTGTCCCTGAGCAGCGATTCCCACCCACTGGCCAACTCCAGTTTATGTACTGGGCATGACATCGTATGGCAGGGAATATCTCTCTGGCAGCCTGGGTCAGCTGTCCCGGCCATGCCCCCTTCCCAGCTTCTTGTGCACCTCCCCACTGGCAGAGCGTGGGAATCTGAAAAGTCCTTGACTTAATATAAGCACTGCACCTACTTAGCCACAACTAAAACTTCAGTGTGTTATCAACATCATTCTCATACCAACTCCAAAGCACAGCACTGTACCAGCTATTGGAGAGAAAAAAAACCCCCACGTCATCCCAGCCAAAACCAGAACAGTCATGTTTGTTCATTAGTTTTTGATAACGCATATTCAAGTCTGGTTTTCTACCAGTTAAAAATTTAATTCACAAAAGTCTCTAAAAGATACAATTCAGTTATATGTCTCACTTGGTAGGACAACATTTAAATATTTATCATTTAGAATTCTGTACCTTTATTAGAGAAACACTGTCTTTTATTAACACAATGTCCAAAACTAGCATGTAAATGAAATAATGTAGGTATCTGGGTCAAATTAGTGAAAGCAGTGAAAAGGATAGAAAAGGAAGCTATTGTGGAAAATAAAGCAAAAAGGGAAAGAAATTAGCTGTGGCATCACAAACCCCAGGGGCTTTTGCACTGAGTCTAGATCTGTCACTTACACTGACAGTGCTGTATTTGCAAATCTTACATACTCTGTAGCATGTGTCTCTGCCATTGATGTATTGCAGAATTACTATCCTACTAAATATATATAAATACATAGTTTCTGAGACTAAATGGTGTTAGTACAACACAATTAAATGAATTAATCTTTCCCCAGATTATGCTAGCTAAAAAATAGAACTGTAAAAACTGATTACATGAGGTTGCTGCTTTACGGAAGAAAATCAAATCTTCTGTAAACCCTGCTTTACTAGGAGAAAAAGCACAAAGAGGATCATGAATGAAAGAAGCAATACTTTTGTGAGAAAAAAACTGAAATGTATTGTTAAGTAATAGAGCAATTTAAGGTTGTATTTTCAAAAGATGAGCATAAAAATTGCTTGCTTTCTGTTTTTTACTCTTTGCTGTAGTTGAATAATCTATCAGTGTTTCTAGTGCATTCTATTCTGAAACCCTTAGTGTTTAAGTGTCAGTGTGTGTGTAAGTCTCCCTGGAAAATTTGTTACTAAAGCAATTATATTTGTTTAAACTGTCACATTTCTTCAAGTATTCTGGAATCATGACACTCCTTTTGTTCTTTCCTACCAGCCATTTTATCTAAGAGAGCAGAAAGGCTATGGAATAAAAGAGAAGAAACCTATGGGAACAAGAAAACAATAAGGAAGAAACATACTTGATTTTTCCTTTTTCCTGGATAAGATTTACCTGGGCAAGTTCCATGCAAGCTTTTGGTGGATCAGAAAGTGAAGGGTAGGAGTGCTATAGGCATGATGCTCTCACAAGATAGAATTGATCTTTAAGATATACTAAGATATACTAAGTTGAATAAATAAATATTAGAAATAGCCTGACAATTAATGTACTGATAGAATTCTCCATTCAGAATAAGTAGATTATAACATTGTAAAAGTCTTGAAAGTCAACACTTAAATCTGTCAATTTATCTCAAAACTGAGATAAATACAAATTTATCTCAATTTTGACAATGCTACTTTCTTAATCAGGCATTTGTAACATTAATTCAACCTCAGTGAAATAAACAGCTCAGTATTAATATTGGGGATGTCTTACGATATAAAACAAGAACTAATTTCTTCCATTTGTGAAATAAAACAAAACAGCATCAAGGACCAAAAAATGTTATAAATCACTGTTAATACAGATGAAATAGATTCTGTCTTTGGACAGAGAAAAGGAAAGGGGAAGGGGGAAGG
>NW_010518507.1:0-2455 GCF_000687285.1 Phaethon lepturus
CCGTCTATGAGTCCCCGGCCAAAATCTTCCAGCGGATGAAGGCCAAGGCCTTGCAGCAGAAGCAGAACTCCGGGGTGCCCGCGGGAAAGGAACCGCAGAGGAGCTGCGACAGCGACCTGATCCTGACCCCCACCCCGAACCTTGTGGAGCTAGGGCAAAGGCCTGCGAGACCTACCACACCAGAAGGCCGGCAGAGGCCCGCTGAGGTGCCTAGTGGCTGGATCCAGCCCGAAGCCGGAAAAAGGTTTGTTCGATTGCTTCTCCGGGAAATCGGACTCGTATTTAACACTCAGCTGGGAATGACTTCGTTTATAACTCTTCCAGGGTCTGGAAAAAGCAGCCAGTGTGTGTTCATAAAACATACTGGTACCAGTACTGGTTTTCCTCGAGACGGTTGGGATTTAAAAAAAAAAAAAAAAAAGTTGGGATGGTAGGGTTTTCTTAACGCTAAAATGTGTCTGTAACGTAGCTGATTGCCCTTCTGCTTTCTTTACCTTAGAGGAATCCCCCCATGGTATTTTATCGCTCTCAGTCTGGTTTTAACTACTTCCTCTGTTGGGTTTGTGAATGGGATTGACCCTTTGCAACATCTTGAAAAACAGAGAATTACACTCTATAAGTAAACCCCACCCCCCCCAAAAAAAAAAAAAACAAACCCACAGCCCAAGCCAAAACAACCCATTACTTTAACTACTCCCTACTGTCAATACAGAAAGGAGGAAGAATTGTTTGGGTTTTGAAACCCTGGGGCGTTTCCCTGGCAGCCTGGTCTGGTGGCTTTTCCAGGTGCATCTTCTCTTTCTGACTGATTGGTGTAATGTGAACTTGCAAGTGCAATGCCCGCTCCCGAGAAAGGTACTGTAGCTGCTCTAGGCAGGTAGGAATGGCCTTGCTTTTGTTCATGTCCCAGAGATGTGTATCTGTAAAGGCAACAGAGATATTTTAGAGGAAGGTGTCTGCGGCATTGCCATGTTGTTCTCGTGCTATGATCACCTCGAGTGGGTGACACAACGAAATATTGGCTAGTTTATCAGAAGGGTTATGCTTCATTGCTCACGTATTTGCAAGTACAGTACTTGCAAATCTTCAGTACTAAACTTTTATCCAGTTTTGGGTGGGGGTTAAGACCTACCTGGTTTGTCTGTGTTCATTTTAAGACATAATTGCAGAAAACTGCTCAGCCTGTCTTACCTGCCGCTAGTATGGGCAGCTCTACACTGTTTTCACTGGGGGGTTATCAAGTTGTTCTCAAAAGAACCTCCAGTTATGGAGGTGGCAGTGCCCTTGTTTTATTGTTAGATATGTAAAAGTCTTCCTAAATCTGCTTGCTGAAACATAAACTCACTTGTTACTCTTAGTGTTTCTGTTGGATACAATAAAAATGATATTAAACCATTATTATGGTGACTGGAAAAAGAGAAATATTGCACCCATTTTTAAAAAGGGTAGGACCCAGGGAACTACTGACCCATCAGCCTCACCTCTGTGCCTGGGCAGATCATGGAGCAGATCCTCCTAGAAGCTATGCTAAGGCACATGGAGGACAGGGAGGTGATTCGAGACAGCCAGCATGGCTTCACCAAGGGCAAGTCCTGCCTGAGCAACATAGTGACCTTCTAGGATGGAGTGACCATATCAGTGGACAAGGGAAGAGCTAACGATGTCATCTATCTGGACTTTTGTAAGGCCGTTGACATGGTCCCCTACAACATCCTTCTCTCTAAATTGGAGAGAGATGGATTTGATGGGTAGACTGTTCAGGGGATGAGGAATTGGTTGGATGGACACGTCCAGAGGGTAGTAGTCAACGTCTCCATGTCCAGATGGAGACCGGTGAGGAGTGGTGTCCCTCAGGGGTCTGTACTGGGACCAGTAGTCTTTAATATCTTCATCAGTGAAACAAGAGAGTGGGATCAAGGGCACCCTCAGCAAGTTTGCAGATGACGCCAAGCTGAGTGGCACGGTTGACATGCCTCAGGGATGGGATGGCATCCAGAGGGACCTGGACAAGCTCAAGGCATGGGCCCATGTGAACCTCATGAGGTTCAACAAGGCCAAGTGCAGGGTCCTGCACCTGGGTTGGGGCAACCCTCAATATCAGCACAGGCTGGGGGATGAAGGGATGGAGAGTAGCCCTGATGAGAGGACTTGGGGGTCCTGGTGGATGAAAAGCTGGACATGAGCCGGCAATGTGCACTTACAGCCCAGGACAACCGTATCCTGGGCCGCACCCAAAGCCGCGTGGCCAGCAGGGCAAGGGAGGGGATTCTGCCCCTCTGCTCCACTCTAGGGAGACCCCCCCGCAGTGCCTCATCCAGCTCTGGAGCCCTTGACTCAGGAGAGACATGGACCTGTTGGAGCAGGGCCAGAGGAGGCCCCAGCGATGCTCCGAGGGCTGGAACAGCTCTGGTGGGAGGACAGGCTGGGGGAGCTGGGGGGGGGCGGCCCGGGGGAG